>NC_061840.1:21233346-21240311 GCF_019202785.1 Penaeus chinensis
TTACGTGGCCGACAGTTCCATCTAAGAAACCTGAAAGGACGGGAAAAGTTAAGTATTGAGCCTAAGTGACAGTAATAATTAAAGATAGGAGCTGGACCGTGCAAGATTGCACTTATACATACACCATATATCATATGCAGCCTCGTGGTTCTTCTACTTGACTTCATTTCTTTTTATGTCCTCTACTGCATATTTCCCTTTCATTTTACCCTCCTCCTGCATCTTATACTGTTCTTATGCTAGCCTATCCATTCTTTTCCTCCCTGGATTTTAGTGATTTTATTTATTCTTGGGACTCAAATGTGCTGCACTTATCATGGGCCATTGTGAGATTTCCCGCTGTGACATCCCACAAGTTCATATTCCCCGTAGGACATCAGCAGCAGCAGCAGTAGTAGGGGATTTGACATCAGGGGGTGGGCTTACCCTACGGATGCCCACTGACCTTCGTGGGGAGGGATCTTGGCCCGTAAGGTACCCTTATTGGTAGGTGGGGTCCCCTGGGGACTACACATGTCCGCACACTACAGGTCAAGTTTTTTTGGTGGGCAGCGGTGGGACGTCGCAGCAAAGGCCATCATATTTTTTAACGATATAATATCTTTACATTTTGCAATTGATGTGAGTTACCGTAATTATTTTTCGTATTGTTAGTATAGTAGAATGTTATCGTTGCTCTTTGTTTCAATTAGTTTTCATGTATCGTATTTATAATATTTTTGAGCTGGCAATTTTTCTTGCAAAGCTAAGTGTCCTCTTCCAGGGATTTATTGTACTATTCGCCAGCTCCGTATAGCTTTACTGGGTGGCTCATTTCAGTCTAGGCATTTGATTTTATTAACTCTTTCTCCCACGACAGCTGTATTTCGTGCCAGTGTTCGAGCCCTGTGCTAGTGCGTGTTGGTAGGGAAGATGTTCTTATTCATGTGCATTTAATTATTTATATTTAATTATTTGTATTGATCTTATGTTCTTTATTTTATTGTGTGGCTTCATTTCCCGTGATGTATATTTCTTAGTCTTTTTACTGTGTTGTCCCCTTTTTTTTAAGTGTTCTCTTGTCCTGTATAACCGTTCAGTGTACAAGCCTGCCCAGTCTTTCTGTGTGCGTGTGTACGTGCCTGCCCAGTCCTGTGTGCGTGCGTGTACGTGCCTGCCCAGTCCTTCTGTGTGCGTGCGTGTTCGTGCCTGTCCAGTCCTTCTGTGTGCGTGCGTGTTCGTGCCTGTCCAGTCCTTCTGTGTGCGTGCGTGTTCGTGCCTGCCCAGCCCTTTTGTGTGCGTGCGTGTACGTGCCTGCCCAGCCCTTCTGTGTGCGTGCGTGTACGTGCCTGCCCAACCCTTCTGTGTGCGTGCGTGTGCATGCCTGCCCAGCCCTTCTGTGTGCGTGCGTGTACATGCCTGCCCAGCCCTTCTGTGTGCGTGCGTGTACGTGCCTGCCCAGCCCTTCTGTGTGCGTGCGTGTACGTGCCTGCCCAGCCCTTCTGTGTGCGTGTGTGTACGTGCCTTCCCGGTCTTGTGAGTGTGTCTGTAATTCCCGTGTCCATCCCTATCCTTTTAGCGACCGACTTTATTTATCCCATCTTGGTTTTTGCTATGTATTAACCATTTTACAAACTTTATGCATTGTGTTGGTGTTTGTGCGTCTGGGTAACGAGTTCTTTACTTACTGCCGCTTCCTGCCCATGACACGTGACCCATGCCACAAAAGGGGACAAGGAAGTTGCCGACAGGAAGAGGCGTCCGTGATCATAGCAGCCAGCCCTCCTCGCTTGCCACTTCCCCAGAAGGGATGTTGCTGCCCCTTGTTGTTGGTGGATCACAGCCCAATCTAAGAATGGCTAGCGCTGCGATGGCTGGTGACGTCACGATGCACGAGGAAACCTTGCAACAAATGAAACAGGGGCATGAACAGATGGGTCAGCGAATGCAAGAGTTGGAGAGACGGTTTGAAGACGTTGAGCGAAGGATAGAGGAACAAAACCAAGAGATGGTGGAAGAACGCCGACAGTCTGCTGAGCGGCATCAACAGCTGCTAGAGACAATTGGACGGGTGCTGACCAGCAATATTTCTTCGGGTTCGCAGGCAGTTAATGATGACGAGCAACCAACTGCACCTCATCCACGGACGCTGACCCCCACTCCACAGCAGGCACTGACACAGGCTGATACCCATAATGAGGAGACAGAGGGTCGTCCTGGCATGATACTAGCTGAGTGCCCGACAACCCCTCGCAGAATCTCGCAGCAGGTCACCAGTCCCAGTCCTTGGCCTCGACGCTACCATATCCAAGAGGGTGAAGGTGCACATCTCCAGCTGCCTAGCAGGGCACCTGAACGACAACGGCAGGACAGCAGGTGCACTACAGTCCGCCTCAACTCAAATATTGGTCAAAGACAGATGCTTGGGCCATGTTGTTGTAGGGGTGCAGAAGACCAAAGTCCCCAAGCTGGAGGTTCTGAGGCCTTGTACCGAGAAAGAAGAGGTGTTGAGCAACCCCACTGTTGGTCGAGAGCAGAGCAACAGCCTATGGAGGGATGTCAGGTCAGGGACAACTGGTACAATAACCCTCCGAGCAAAAAGGCCTTGTGATCAAAACCCACCACAGCCAATGCCACATAGGAACATGAATTCTGATCCTACACCATTGATTCCTCATAACGATTCTTGTTCGTGGCATCCAGTAGGTCATACCTCGTGCCAGCCAACAGCAAGTTCCGAGGTTCCAGTGCAATACATCTTCTCCAAAGCCAAGATTCCAGAGTTCAGGGGAGAAGTAACAGCAGCAAAGCCCTTCCTCAAAAATCAGGAGGTGGAAGGATGGATAAGGGCCATTGAAAACTTAGTAAAACCCCCTACTTCTGACATGTTTATTCAGGCAGCCAGAACCAGCTGTAAAGGCCGTGCAGAGCGCATCATCAACTCTGCACTTTTTGATCACATAAGAAGCTGGCAGGTGTTCAAGACCCGAATTTGCAAGACCTTTCCCGGCACTTGTACCGCCGCAGACTTCTTTAAGGTGCTTTATGAACACCGCATGGCGAATGAACAAGCACCAATGGACTTCTTCCTTGAGATCTAAGGCAGCGTTTATCAGGGTTATCGTGACTACCCAGCTGCCATTGTTGACCCAGATGAACTAGTACGTAGGGTGTTCATTTGCGGACTGTCCCCCTGGCTTCGTGACATCCTTGCAGTGAGGGATGACAGCTCACCAGCACAAATGGCCGATGCTGCTCTGTGTGTCTGGAATGCAAGACTTGGAATACGGAACCACAAGCTAGACACGTCTGAGGAACCCAGTCGTAATCCAGAGCGGCCACCTAGGGGTAGGGATCATTATGCCTATTCTATTGAAACAAATGTAGTGCAGCAGCAGGTAGTCCCACAGCACAGTCAGCAGAAATGGTGCACTTATCACCAGGTTACGAGTCATGATGCTGGTGGGTGCCAAGCCAGAGCCAATAACCAACCTCGGGTATTTTATAGCTGCAGGAGGACAGGCCTCTATAGAAATGCTTGTCCCTTTCCTGAAGGCCAGAGTATCAAGGTTCCCAGCGCCACTGACACAGCTCCCAGGGGAGCCGGTGAGGGATCCGAAGTGGAAGTGGCCACGGTAGCAACCCCAACCCTAACCGGACGGCCAGTAGTGGCACTGACTATCAATGGAATTAGTGTGGTATGCTTCCTAGACAACAATCATCAAACCCTCCATTTTGCCCTTAATAGATCCTAAGGGAGCTTTGAATAGGATCAATGTAGGTCCAAGCAGCCGCCTGTTAAGAGGAGTCTCTGGGAAGTTAATTCCCGGCTTAACAGAAGTAGATTTATCATTCTGCCTTGATATAAACCTACGTGTTAACCATCGGGTCATGATCTGTGATGTGAGGTTCCCTGGTAGTCTTTTACTGGGAATGGACTTTTTAAGGAGGGTGACTTACAGCCTGTCATCGGAAGCCAACAGCCATCAAGCCTGTCTATTGATTGAGGGCAGAATCTTCCCAGTGACCTACATTGATGCTAAGTCACTATAGCTTGCTTTTGTAACAGCAGAACACTTTCATTCTATTTCTGGAACTACAGGTTCCACTATCAAGTCAGGTCAACCAGTCATGGCTCATCTCCTCAACTCATCCATTCTCCAGCCATACACTGGTTGCTGGCTACCAGTGTCTGTACAGAGGCCTGCCCCAGCAGATGGTGTGTTTGAATTTAGTCCCCTCCAATCTTCAAACCTTCCCACAGATTCTTGACTATAAAGGACTGGCGCTTCACTGTATGGGTAGAAAACCCTACGACCAACAGGCTCACCTGTAGCGTCTGACGCAGCCGCAGTGCCTCCTTCAGCGTCTGGCGAAACCGCAGACGCAGCCTACACATGTCCGTACACTACAATAAATTTTGACCTGTAGTGTACGGACATGTGTAGTCCCCAGGGGACCCCACCTACCAAGAAGGGTACCTTACGGGCCAAGATCCCTCCCCACGAAGGTCAGTGGGCATCTGTAGGGTAAGCCCACCCCCTGATGTCAAATCCCCTACTACTGCTGCTGCTGCTGATGTCCTACGGGGAATATGAACTTGTGGGATGTCACAGCGGGAAATCTCTCAATGGCCCATGATAAGTGCAGCACATTTGAATTTCAAGAATAAATAAAATCACTAAAATCCAGGGAGGAAAAGAAGCGACAGGCTAGCATCAGAACAGTATAAGATGCAGGAGGAGGGTAAAATGAAGGGGAAATATGCAGTAGAGGGCATAAAAAGAAATGAAGTCAAGTAGAAGAACCACGAGGCTGCATATGATATATGGTGTATGTATAAGTGCAATCTTGCACGGTCCAGCTCCTATCTTTAATTATTACTGTCACTTAGGCTCAATACTGAACTTTTCCCGTCCTCTCAGGTTCCTTACCTGGAACTGTCGGCCACGTAATATCACTTGTTATATGTATATCCAAAAATGCTAGAGGATGGAGGAAAGGAACGCCCCGTGGTGCAGTAGAGCAACGAATGTATACTTTCCTAATCCTACAAAAGACCGCGGGAGGCCGTGACGTCACGCTCGTGACTCGTGAAGTGTTAAGCATTAAAATAATTGACAATAGCACAAACAAATAAGTAAAATACAAACACAACATATGACATCAAAATAATAAAATAAATAATAGACAACACATAAAACAGACAAAATACATAAAACATTATACCACCTCGGTACAACGGACAGTCAGCATGCGCAACCACACGCACTCACGCATACACCGCACGCAAGCCCACGCAGACACGTGTTTTGGTATACACATGCAGAGAAGTACCTACCGACATTGCAACAGCAAACACAACCTCCACATACACACATACACATCCACACACACAGTGCACGGACCACGCGCGCCCCAGAGAGCGCACGCAATTCAACACTCGGTCACTCAAGCACACGCGCTCACACACACACACGCACATGCTGTGTACGCAGTCGGGTATATACACACGGAGCGAGGATCATCTAAGAGGGGGGTGGCGTGAGTACAGTGTGTCACGCTACAAAAAGAATAATAACAACTACCAAAGAATCGTTACGAAAACAAGCACATAAATCTCACCTTCTAGATAGACTCGTAATAAAAACGGGAAAAAATTCCCTCAACAACCAAAGTGTCCCAGAGTGGCTAGTGGTCACCTGTACACAGGAAATCGAACATTCCCCGGAGCCAAACTTGTCTTGTACATGTTTACGACACGCAGAGACTTATTGGGAAGGCAGGTGGGGTTGGATCGCATGGCTTAAATTTTTAGAAAATGGGAAACGGGTGTGGGAGAGAATACGGGCGTGGTGGAGGGGCGACTATGAAAAAAAACGGCTTCTCTCTCTCTCTCTCTCTCTCTCTCTCTCTCTCTCTCTCTCTCTCTCTTGCTCTCTCTCTCTCTTGCTCTCTCTCTCTCTTGCTCTCTCTCTCTCTCTCTCTCTCTCTCTCTCTCTCTCTCTCTCTCTCTCTTTCTCTTGCTCTCTCTCTTCTTCTCTACTCTCCTCTTCTCTCTCTCTCTCTCTCTCCTCTCTCTCTCTCTCTCTCTCTCTCTCTCTCTCTTTCTCTTGCTTTTTCTCTCTCTTGCTTTTGCTCTCTCTCTCTCTCTCTCTCTCTCTCTCTCTCTCTCTCTCTCTCTCTCTCTCTCTCTCTCTCTCTCTCTCTCTTTCTCTTGCTTTTTCTCTCTCTTGCTTTTGCTCTCTCTCTCTCTCTCTCTCTCTCTCTCTCTCTCTCTCTCTCTCTCTCTCTCTCTCTCTCTCTCTCTCTCTTTCTCTCTCTCTCTTTCCGTGTGTGTGTGTGTGTGTGTGTGTGTGTGTGTGTGGTTTCTCCAGAACTATAGCGAAATAAGATTAGTTAAATCTGATCTGTTGGTGTTTAAGGTATTATATTTAGAGTGTATAATACATAAACATAAATAAAATATTTATCATATAATATAACTTTTACAGGACCTATTTACATTTTTTTTTTTTTAATTCTATCTTTTTTTTCCGAAAAATATATTGACGTTTCCATGTCGAGACTGTGTTAATGATTATATACATTTCTTGACTTAAACACCGTATATAATTTAATTGGATAACATTTGATTAACTTCAAGTGATTATTCTACTTGACGTGGTCAAAATACTTCCATAAGCCTATTTCCGTTTTCTGTTTCAGATTAAGCTTTTGATGGGAATCACACACTTATTTTCTTTAACTTCTTCCCCGTGACGGGCCTGAGTTCCAAACTCAAACCCGACTTTGACTCGCTTCTTTTTGATGACAGCAGCATTGTGGGCCCCTGATCCTCTCGACACCGGGGGTAGCCGGAGATATCTATACCTTGTCAAAATTTCAGGGAAGGAAAAACTGACCAATTCACTCTAAACTTTGGAGTAATTCAATTCACTATCTTTGAGATAACAGAAAAAGTGGTGTAAAGCAAAAAAAATAAA
>NC_061840.1:21247911-21260411 GCF_019202785.1 Penaeus chinensis
TACTAGCAAAACTTCTCACCATTCTTTTTCTGCATGCAGCGTTTACATTGAAGACACTCCCTCCCTCCCTCCCCTCCTTGCCAAAGCACCTAACTATCATTTTGAGCTAATAACCACGCCCCGCATGGCCTCTTAGAGTGTTACTATAGTTGGCTGACGGGTGTGGTTATTGATACACGTTTAGGTTCTTCTTATATTTATGAAGACACTTCTATTTCACTAGTCTTCTTAGAGTGTTGTATTAGTCACTGCTCATTAACCTTTGAGGCATTACACATGAGCATACATACAACATTTTTGAGGCAGAGATGAACTTAAGGTTTTCTTAAAATCACCTGTAAGGTGTAGGTTTATGCTCGTGTGATGACCGAGCACGGTCTCTTGCAGCCTGCGAGCAATGTTAAAACCCCGGGTCTTAGGAGTCATGAGACATGAGGTAGGAGACTGCATTTATTTTTTTATCTGCTGTTGTTGTATTAATCACTTTTGCCCCGGGTACTGTTTTGTGCATCTTATACATTTACTTGTTATCATGGTCACCGCAGTTATACACTGTACTGTATGAATATAGAAAAGTGTGTGAAAGAGAGAGAGAGGGGGAGGAGAGAGAGAGAGAGAGAGAGAGAGAAAGAGAGAGAGAGAGAGAGAGAGAGAGAGAGAGAGAGAGAGAGAGAGAGAGAGAGAGAGAGAGAGAGAGAGAGATTATTTAAAATTATCTGCCACGTCAACAACTAAGGTCATTAGCGGCGAATACATTGTTGGACTGAAATGTTCAATTATTTAAAACTTTAAAAAACTATCAATAAATGTCTTATAAATGAATATGAATAACAATAAATAATATATTAAAAAACAATGAAAATATTAGTCTGCCTTAGAGAACTAAAAAAATATTTTATGTCACTATCCTCCCCCAATACATTTTTCATTGTATATGGGGGAGACAAGTACGTATTTCTTTGGTCTGAGAATGTGGCACATCTTTCCACTTCATGTGTGAAGTAAAAGTGCTCACTTTTAGTCATCATCGACCTTTTGTGTCCGATTCTTAGTCATGTTAACACAATCTCTACTTGTCGATTGGGATGGATGCTGGTCACCCAGCTGCCAAGGTCATCTCTAATCTCTCGCATCTTGTTTCTAGAGGTCCATATGGCTCCATTGCTCTCTCAATCTGTCGCGAAGACAACGTCTGATGATGGGTTTCAAGTCGTTGTGTGGGAGAGAAAAACAAGCATCACAGGGCTGAGCGGCAGCTGCCTTGGCCTTCCGATCAGCTCGCTCATTCCCACGGACGACAAAATGCGCTGGCACCCAACACAGTGTTATCTTTTTACGTGCTGGTATCAGTGCAAGCCAATCATGAACCTCCCTCACCAGTGAACGTGATGAGTTTAAGCTCTTGATAGCTTGCAAGGCACTACGAGAGCCACAATATATTACAATAGAATGGTCAAAAGATCTCTATTCATCTTGACTGCTGCAAGGATGGCATGTAACTCTACAGGGAAGATCGAGGTTGTCGAAGAAAGACTGCCAAATGTAATCTTCCTCCTGCTCACTGCTGCAATGCCCACACCATTTTCAGATTTCGAACCATATGTATATATTGCATCTGATGCTTGGTACTCAGAAGTGTGTTGAAGAAATTTCTCCCTGACTTCTGCTTCGGATATCTCCCCCTTCCCTATTCCAATCAAATCTAGCTTGACCTGATTGATCCAAGGGGAAAACTGGGGAGGTCCATCAGCAAGAACCTTGGTGAGATTTAAATTGAGATCTTCCTCAAGATTCCTCATTCTCCTACCATAGGATCGGCTATCCTCAAGGGGGTTGAAAACCAATCTGGATGTAGGAAATCCTGGAATACTTTGTAGTCTCGTGTAGTAAATGAGAGAAAGAAGCGCCTCACATACACCGTGTGAGCCATAACCATGCCAGCAGACATGAATTGCCACCACTTAATTGCTCGACCCATCGCCAAAGTTACTAACCAGGAAGCTGGTGTGCTGTCTGCGGGAAAACTAGCGCCAACAGACCATCTGTCACCTGTTCCTCTGCTGACTGACCTAATTTCTCCCACAAGACTTGTCTTGGTTCAAAGACTGTTTGACTGCCGCGAAGTGGGCACTTTGCGTTTGGCCTTAGGGATCCTTCATCCCGTGGTCTATCAGAACACGGCCTCAGATGCTCCACCGGGAGCAGATGTAAACCCCGCCACAATATCAAATGATGACAGAGAGGACCTGCTCCAACTTGAGTTCAGAGAACTCCCTGATATTAATTGAAAGCTGAGGGTAGAACTTCCCAGGAAGAACAGCATCCTATATTTCTTCAAGGCCACTTCTCAAACTCTGGCTGAGAAGAGGGATGCTGTTGCTACTGTACTAGACCTTATTGACAAAATCTCTGCTACAAGGTCAAGTCTTGAAGAGCTGCTAGGGCACATAAAATAGAAGAGTGGAGCAGACACATTGCTGATAATAATAACACAGCATCCTGATGGACACCAGGAAAACCTCGCATACTGCTGTCCATCCCCACTGAAGTCTCGCCTAACCCTAACCATACATCAATCAGATTTTTACTCCTGTGCCTCCTCATCTATACAGTAGTACTTGGGCTTGTAGTAATAACATAGTCTCCTCTGAAATGTAACTAAAAATCGGTTAGTCGCGATTTTTTCTGGTTTACTGTTATTTCTTTCTCATACCATAAATACCGTTGATATACATACTTTCTAAAATACATTAT
The DNA here is from genome assembly GCF_019202785.1 of Penaeus chinensis. Taxonomy (NCBI): domain Eukaryota; kingdom Metazoa; phylum Arthropoda; class Malacostraca; order Decapoda; family Penaeidae; genus Penaeus; species Penaeus chinensis. Next base: position 21,250,666 of record NC_061840.1, read on the forward strand.
GTCTTTATGTTTAAAACTGACAAATGTTAATATGTGTACTTTCTAAAATATAATATGTATTTGTGTTTGTTTATTTGCATAGTTATACTGTCAAAAATACTGAGTTATATTCTCAAAAAGTCCTCAGTCCATTTAAAAAAAGTACTCTTACTTACTTGAGTAACATTAGACACTAGAAAAGCATTAATATTTAAACCATAATATTTTACAGTATCCTCTCTAGTTTTGTCCTCCACTGACAATAAACCTTAACAAACTAATCACGGCTGTATATATAGTTTGGCTACTCTGAAATCAGCACGGCCCCAACGGACTTAATGCTGCGGTAGAAATACTGTTTGGCCAAGAAACATCATCCTCGGCTTTGAGGGACTTATACCGAGATAGACGATTTAGTCACATCTCTATATTAACAGAAAATCACTAGTGATAAACATCAAGACAACAGGCTACAGTATCAGGCGAGATGGCCAGTACACCACAGCCTTTCCTGCTTCACCCCAGTCAAACACAAACAAATTATCAATTACCTTACGTCAACCACCCAGCCCCTTAGAAAAATGCTAGCCAATGACCATGTTACCATAATTCCCACTAATGTCAGGGGTCTCCAGACCAACATAGTTTAATTCACACACACCTTATATTATTGCATGTGTGGAAACCTTGCTAAATCTGTCCTGGACAATTTTGACCAAATATTTAGTTGTACAAGGTGGCATCGACGTGACAGGAAGCGTGGGACTTTGGTGGTGTAGAAAAGTTTATCCATCTCCCCAATAGACATCCCTCTCCCAGTTCATATAAAGATGATGTGCTTCAAGATATGGACCCAGCACCAAAGCTCAGTCTCACTATGTGTTTATTATCGTCCACAGTGGCAAGGAAGTGATCCCACTGCAGCAACACTCTGGTGATCATGTCATTATTGTAGGTGGTTTGAATAAACACCTGATTGCAAGATGCTTTGAAGAGCTACTAATAGTATTTGGATTAACAAATCATGTGGGCTTTTCCACACACATTTCTTGGTCTTCCCTCGATACTGTCATCAGTGATCTGCCAGAAGCTCTATAACCTGCCGTCTCCTCAGTACCGTGGGCTCATCAGACCACTCCACAGTTCTGAGTGTAATTAACATCTGTGCAAGGATGGATAATCCACTGACACGCACCAACTGGCTCTGGGGCAGTGCAGACTGGAAAGGCTTCTGTGATGCTCTACACGCCTTGGCCCTCTATCCTCACCAGTGATGTGGATGAACAAATTCATGCATTCGCAGAAACCCTTATCAACCACCAAAAAACTATGTTTCTCTCGACTAGTCGTGGTTTGGTTATCACTGCAGAGTAGCTACTGATGAAAAGAGTCGTACTTGGAGGCACTAGATTAGATGCCCGACTTTAGCTAACAAGCAGTTTTACCGACAAAGCTGTGCACCTATGAGTATGTGGATAGCAAGACTTGGTGGAGTACCTTTAAACAGCAACAGGGCTTTGCTCCTGATGACAGCATACCGCCACTGCAAAAACCTGATGGCACAGTAGCTAGCTAGAGCAAAGATAAAGCCAAGGTGCTTGCAACCCTCTTCTCAAGCAAGATGACAGCGCCTGATCCCAAGCGCCTTACACCAAATGTAATGCGAGTCTGAATACTCTTAATATGACAACAGAGGAGTCCATGCGAAGATTATTTTAAGTTGACCCTAAGAAAGCCCTGGGCTCTGATAACAGCCCCCGCGTCCTTAAAAGATGTGATTCTCACCTGGCTGCACCTCTTATCAGCATTTTCCAGAGATGTTTAACCCCTGGAAAGTGGCCATCCCTCTGGAGGAAAACAAGGATAGTGACCATTCACAATGAAGCACGAGAACTGATCCCAAGAACTACAGACCCATCTCCCTCCTCTCGGTTCTTGGCAAGATCTTTGAATCCATCATAGCCGATAAAATTACATCACTCCTTACCTCTCAGCAATTCGGTCTTCGCACAAACAGATCTGCAGCTGATTTACCGCTCCTGGTTTAGCACAAGGCCCTTGACCAAGGCAAGGACACCTTCGTCATAGCGCTCGACATTGCAGGGGCATTTGACAGGGTGTGGCACCTCGGCCTCGCCGCCAAATCCGACAGCGTGGTAGTGCGCGGCGACCTCCGCCTTATGCAAGAGGTAGATTTCTCAGAATAGCAGCGAACGGTCGCATCTCGGAGGAAAGCCCAATAGGCGCCGGTGTTCCGCAGGGTAATGTCCTCGGCCGACTCCTCTGAAACATTTTTTTAATGACCTACTTAGCCTTGGCCCAGAGGCACATGCCTATGCTGATGACTGTACCCTTGCTTTCCCCTGTGGTAGTGGCGATCATCATGCTACCGACACACACATGAACCAAGTCTAATGGGGTAGGCGCTGGCAATTCGATTTAGCCCTAGATAAAACACAGCTAATACTTATATAAAAAGGAAAACAGCCACAGTAAGAAATTAATATGAACGATTCATATTCATTTCCTACTGTGGTTGTTTTCCTTTTCATCTTTGTGTACACGTAACTGTGTTTGTGTTAACCAGCACACCCCTGATTCACTTATTCCCACCGTTCTGTTGGAAAGGAGAGAACTGCCACTTCAGTCATTCATCACCATCCTGGGTGTGGAAGTCAATGATACCTTGACTTTCACTAATCGCCTTCGTTATATTGCTAAGAAAGCTGAGCTGTATGCAGCGCATCTCTCACCTTCTGGATGCCCGGGGCATTTCCATTCTGTATGCATCCTCTTCGACTTGGTACAAAACAGAGCTCAGCAGATGATTCGCCAGAAAGCCCAACCAGACCAAACTCCTTGACTGTAACCCTTATAGCCAAGTCTACAAAGTACACAGACAGCACTCTACACATATGGCTTCGCCCCAACAGCCGTGGGCAACACAGCACAATTACACAACTCCCTCTGCCGACTCTAGGGACCAACAGATCGTTGTCCCCTTCGCCAGGACAGAAACCTTCTTGCGGTCCTGCCTACCAAATTGCACGAGAATGTGGAACAAACTACAAAAGACAGAAACAGAGAGAAAGGAAGAGCAAAAGAGAGATGGACAGAAAGAGAGAGAGAGAGAGAGAGAGGAAATAGAGAGAGAGACGTAGATGAGAGAGAGAGAGAGAGAGAGAGAGAGAGAGAGAGAGAGAGAGAGAGAGAGAGAGAGAGAGAGAGAGAGAGAGGCAAAAACAAGAAGACGCAGCCGATGTTAACAACATTATGAAATTACAGAACGGTACCAACAGCTGGTTCGCTTTTGTCTTCATTTCTTTATTTCCTAACCTGAGGGGTTTTAGGTCTGTGCGCGCGCGCTGGTGTGTATGTGTGTAAGTGTAGGTGAAAGTATAAGTGTGTTTGTGTGTCTGTATGTGTATAAGTGTATTTGTGTGTGTGTGTGTGTGTGTGTGTGTGTGTGTGTGTGTGTGTGCAGCGTGCATAAATGTGTGTGTTTCCTTGTGTATATATTTGTGAAAAAGTGTGTGTGTGTGTGCTTGAAATATTTGGAATGTTTTATGGGCGTTATTCCCGCCATCTGTTAGCAGTGTTTTAGCAATACAAAACATGGCATCCCTGACCGTCACTGCAGTTCGTTCCGCCTCATTTGGGTCTGTTTGTTTGTTTATTTGTTTAGGTTTTATTATTGCTATTATCTAATATTATTATTTATTATTTGTATATCCTTATTTCTTTGTTTATTATTCATATACTAATGTTAATTTTCATTTACTATTTATTAGTTATTAACTATTTATTCATTATCTATTATTATTGTTCATTCTAAAATAAAAATCATCAGAAACAATTTTGATAATGGTAACAATAGCAAGGGCAATAATAGTAATGATAAAAATAATAATAACAAGGATTATCATTATCATCATTTTGGTTATTATAATTAATATCCCTATTATTTTCAATATAATAGTAATTATAATTGTGATAATATCGTAAATGTGAATTTTTTTTATCATCATCATAGTATAATTATTATCATTATTAACATTATCATGATTATCATTATTATTATTATTATTATCATTTTTATTTTATTATCACCATTATTATTATCATTATTATTACTACTACTACTATTATTATTACTTTCAGTAATAGTAGTATCATTAATAGTCTCACTAAACACACACACACACACACACACACACACACACACAAATATATATATATATATATATATATATATGTGTGTGTGTGTGTGTGTGTGTGTGTGTGTGTGTGTGTGTGTGTGTGTGTGTGTGTGTAGACACACCCGCATACATTTATATGTCATTTGAGCCCACGTGTTCTTAGACCATTTATCCGAAAACAATTTAGCGCCCTGGTCTACCTCCATATCTGATGACTTATTCTGTGGGTTAACAGAGCAAGACATTTCTCTGATAACATTTTGAAGTGAAATTGAGAAAACTTCTGAAACGAGTGCCCGTCGCAGTAGTTGCTCTAACTTGAGGCTGACCTCGGCGATTTCTGAGAACTTGAGGTTCCCTTGAACTAACATCCGAGAACCCTGCGTTACTCGACTTAAAACCTGAGGAACTGAGGACACACGTGCAAATGCTAACCAACCTCGATAAGCTTCTGACATTAACCATTTCATTTATCCATTTCATGTCTTATTCTAGAATTAGTTTAGCTTGTTGGTGTTCTTTTACCATTTTCTTACTCACTCCTTGGAACGCTCAAGTCTGCAGCAGCAAGGTTTTTGCGGCGAACGATATTATAATGGTAGATAACGTTTAACATAGCAGAGATTACATTTGTTTTAATCTTTTCAAGCAAAGTAAGTATATATGAAATTATTTGAGTAATATTGGTTTATCTTCTTTCACTCATACACGAATCCTAATGTGGTATTCGTATACAGTATACATACACATGGCTGTAAATAAATATATATAGATGTGTATATATATATATAATATATATGTAGAAATGTATATACATACATATATATATATATATATATATATGTATGGCTGTGTTTGTGTATGTGTGTGTGTTTGTGTGTGTATATGTATATACATAAATTTATATGTGTGTGTGTGTGTGTGTGTGTGTGTGTGTGTGTGTGAGTGACTGCCGCGATGTCCAAGTGGTTAGAGCACTGTACTCCGACTCTCATGGTCCCGAGTTCAATTCTCACCGCGACAGTCGTAAAAATTCCAGCGCTTCGACTGCTGGCTCCAGCCCGATCTCACGGCAAGAAAACGACATATCGCCTTGAGAAGTCAAACGCAGGTGTCGTAAGGGAAGTCGCCGCTGTGGCACAGGTGTTAGCGCTCCAAACCACGGATGATTAGGAAGGGCATCCAGTCAGGCAAGGCTGGAACTGCCAAATAACCTCTCAATAGTGAATGAGAGAGGCCTATGTCCTGCAGTGGACTGGATCTGAATGGCTATTAAAAAAAATACATATATATTTGTGTTTATACACACACATATATATACTCATACATATACTCATATATATATATATATATATATATATATGTCGTAAGACGACGAAATAATGAGTAATAAAAGATGAAGATCGTCGTGCGTCGTTGAGGAGGTACTCCGTCTGCGCACGCGCGGCGACGGGAGAGGAGAGGAACAGGAGGAGAGACAGAACCTCTTCAGACGGGCACACGACTAGATGGACCGACACCTGCTAGTGACCTTGGTAGGGAAAGTGTGGATCTAAGTTGTGCTGAGAAATACTGGGCGGGGGGTTTAGTATTGAAAATATTGCAATGAAACATTCTGTGTGCTTATCACTAGTTGAAAAGGGAAATTAGAGTGGAATATCCGTGACGGGGTTCGTTACGGTTATTACCGGGAGGTTCACTAATTAAGTGTATAACTTTAGTTGTTTGTCGTTTGTTCATTTGTATATATATAATTTGTTATGATTTACAATGCATATATAAAAACGTCAAATAAAAATAGTAAAATAAGATTCTTTTTCTGTTGCCCTTTAGGGACGGTTAGACACTTTGATAATCGTTGGGTCACAGAGTCATTTACTTGTTAAATGGTTCCCAGTTCTACCCATTAAAAGAACTGGTGGTGGCAGTAATACCTTAATCGTTACGGATGTGATTGTAATTCCATTTTTACAGATTAATCTACATTTTGATTACGACGTATATACTTAAATATATATATATATATATACACATATTCATGTAAATATATATATATATATATATATATATTTTTTTTTTTTCAACAGCCATTTATTCCACTGCAGGAAATCGGCCTCTCTCAATTCATTATTTGAGAGGTTATTTGGCGGCAGTCTCACCCTTGCCTGATTAGTTGCCCTTCCTTATCAACTGGTGTTCGGCGCACTTATCACCTGTGCTACTGCGGTGACTTCCCCTACGACATATATATATATATATATATATATATATATATATATATGTATGTATAATTATAAAGTATATATATATAAACACACACACACACGCGCGCGCGCGCGCACACTACACACACACACACACACACAGACGCACATATATATAATTATAAACACATACACACACACACATATATATATATAGAGAGAGAGAGTGAGAAAGTGAGATAGTGAGACAAAGCGAGAGAGATTATATGTATTAACATTTGTATATATTTTTATATCTAAATGTTAGATAAATTGATTGAGATATATAGAGAAAGAAGTATATACATAGATGTTATGTATGTATATATACATATATATTGATGTATATATTCCTATATAGATTTATATATATATATATATATTCATTAATATACATATATATTCTAACATATATATACACACATATATATATATATATTTATATATATATATATATACATATTTATTATATATACATATATTATATATATATATTATATATATATAAATATATTATACAGATTTCAGGTGGATCTTCTCACCACAAAGGTTACCATAATCTGAAGGTTTAAGAGTAAAAAGCAAATCCTTTCGAATTGATTTCTGCAAGAAATGACACTCAGTTTTGTAACGGGAAGCTTAATTCATATAAAAAAAAAAACGAATGAAATGCAGAAACAAATTATTTAATAGTGCAGTGAAAAATAGTTTGTAAAAAAAAATCAGAGAAAAAAAAAGAATTGAAATATATTTTCATCCCCAAGTAAAAAAACGGATATGAAATGGACGAGAATATTAAAACTCAGAGGCTCCCAATGGGGAAAATAGCAAAGCAGGATTTATGCAAGCTTCGGAAATAAAACTGAAGGCTGATGTGCGAGAAAGATTCAAAGGAGGGAATATAGATGGACACAGATGCGGATCGGAGGATAAATATATATAGAGATTTTCTAAATTTCGATTATCGATTTATATATAAACGGATAGGTAGATAGATAGATAGAAAGATGGGTTGATAGATAGATAGAGAGGAAGATAGATAAAGGTATACATATTTATCTATTATATATATTTATAGAAAGATATAGATATTTACTTATTTCTCTACTTATATGAAGCTTCTTTGGAATCAGAATGGTGAAGAAAAAATCGACTGTCAGATACTACGCACAGACAAATTAAATATTTCGATAAATAAACGATTAAATTATCGTATAGATTAATAAACAAATAAATAAAATAAGTTTAATCGGCTTACAACCAAGGTCAATGTGAAGGCGAAAGGTCACCGATTTCCCTGCAGAAAAGGCAAGCACGTGCACCATTGCCAACAAAAAAGCAGTCCTTCTTGCATTTACGGAAATATACCGAAGAATTTCCCCCAATGCGTACACACACAAACACACACATTCACTGACACACATACACGAAAGAAAAACTCATGTATACACACACACACACACACACACACACACACAACACACACACACACACACACACACACACACACACACACACACACAGAGACACACACACACACACACACACACACACAACACACACACACACACACACACAGACACACACACACACACACACACACACACACACACAAATAAAAAAAAAATCATCCGTTCCCTGCACGAAATTAACCAGAAATGGGAATGAATGAAGATGAAGACCATCGTCGACGAACCCTAGATTAAAAATAAAAAAGAGAAGAAGGAAAAGGAAAGAAAAAAAAATGAAAGGAAGCCTAATAAGACCGAAATAAACGGCAGGAGTCGGTTCTTTGTGATGATTGCAAGGAGGGAGAAGGAGTGGAGAAGAGGCAGGGAGGGAGGCAGGGGAAGGGATGGAGAAAGGAGGGAGAGGGAGTGGAGAAGAGGCAGGGAGGGAGGCAGGGGAAGGGATGGAGAAAGGAGGGAGAGGGAGTGGAGAAGAGGCAGGGAGGGAGGCAGGGGAAGGGATGGAGAAAGGAGGGAGAGGGAGTGGAGAAGAGGCAGGGAGGGAGGCAGGGAAAGGGATGGAGAGAGGAGGGAGAGGGAGTGGAGAAGAGGCAGGGAGGGAGGCAGGGGAAGGGATGGAGAAAGGAGGGAGAGAGGGAGATAGGGAAAGGAGGGAGGGAGAGAAGGGAGGGGGGAGTAGAAAGGGAGAGGAAAAAGGAAAGGTTGAGAGTGGAGGAGGAGGAGGGAAGGTGAAGGAGTGAGTGGAGGAAGAGGAGGAGGAGGGAGGGGTGGACAAGAAGGACGAGGAGAGGGGAGGGAAGAGGAGGAGGAAGAAAAGGGGGAAGGGAAGGAGAGAGAGTGAGAGAGAGAGAGAGAGAGAGAGAGAGAGAGAGAGAGAGAGAGAGAGAGAGAGAGAGAGAGAGAGAGAGAGAGAGAGAGAGAGAGAGAGGCTGAGTGAGTGAGTGAGAGGAGTCATAATATAAGCATGATTGTTATACCGTTGAGATACCGGATAAATCTGTTACCTATAAGAAAGAGTAGACTCTAATTCATCACCTAACAGTTGCAACTATACCTCCAGCTGCAATAGGGAAAGACAACTATGGTCCCTTTCCTGATTGTGTACATAGGAAAGGCCGGTTGGGAAATCCATTTGACTTATTTATAGTTGCAAGGTTCAAATGAGTTTCAGACCTAAATTGATTGATTTATCTATATGTTTGTGTCTTTCACAATAAGGTTGTTCACAAAATGCATGTTTTTCATATCAAGGAAATGCAAGTAAATCAGGTCCTTGTTTACAGTGATGCATGATGTAACCTAACCTGTACTTTCCATAAAAAAGGCAAAACGACCCTTTTCAAATTAAACTTAGAAAAAATACAATAGGTACAGTTGTTGTAGTTGTGAAATAATCTAAATAGAATATCTTAAAAAAAAAAAAAACATAATAATATTAAGTATTAATATTAATAATAGTATCAAGAAAGATGAATAAATGCTTGGTAATCACAGGCTTTCGCAATACTTCGTTTATAATCACGCACATTTTGAAATTACATGGCTGAAGGAAATTTCATTTTAATCAAATGTGCATCGATGCAAATATCTTTGGATGGAGATGCTTAAAAAATAAGAACATATGATAATGTTGCTAATAATCACATACAATTTTATGATCAGCAAAACTATGATTACGTAACTGTATTCAAGATTGACGGATTGATTATTTAAAATTATCTCCCACGTCAATAGCAAAGGTCATTAGCGGTGAATATATTATGGGATTTAAATGTTAAAATGCTTTAAACGTTTAAATATCTATTAATAAATGAGGTCTTATAAATAAAGAGAATATTTATATTACCAATCAAATT
>NC_061840.1:21265411-21270411 GCF_019202785.1 Penaeus chinensis
ATATAAGCACGCAGTTTTATGCTTGGAAATGCGAATATCCTGCTATGGCAGGCAGATATATGGATATGAGGGAAAAGTGCGCAGTAGAACGGAGTTGGGGTTAACTGGCCGTGACCAAGATCTGGGGCCGGATTTACGCTGCCGTATCCGGGAAATATTCAATGGGCGTTCTATATAAGCCGGTCGCGTTCTCGGGCATAAAGATCAGTACAAATAGATTGATATCTTATATATGGATTTGTGTAGGTATACGCTTGTGTGTGTATACGTGTATATACATACATATGTACATGTGTTGATATGTATGTATAAATATATACATATATATATATATATATATATATACAGACAGATAGATAAATAGATACGCATATATATGTGTATGTATATATACACGAATATAGAGCTACTATATAAATGTATACATTTACACACACACACACACGCACAAACACACCCATATACACACGCGCGCGCGCACTTATATATACATATATTTATATATATGTCTGTATATATATATTGTAGTGTACGGCTGCGCACTCGCCGACTCTAAGGCCGATCTGGCCAGGACTGACATCGTCCTCAGGCGGTAAGTGGTTGAGGCCGGGTCTCTACCAGGCCACATGCCTGCCTCCTCTACCACGGAACAAAGGAAGTGGGGAACTCTGCGATACTGCCTCTGACTTGGATGAGGAGACGTCCCGGGCTCCGCTTCCACCAACGATGCGGGCGCCCTCGCTGTGCACCCTCACGAGGCTGGTGTTTCACCCGGGATTTGCCAATTTGACTCGAGTGCGACTTCACAAGCCGCCAAATCCAGTGTTAAGAACTAATATGAAAATGGTTATAAAACTAACCAAAGAACGTATTTTAAACCAAGTCTCGTTACTTGGAAGGCGTTGAAGTCTCCGAGAAAAATAAAGATTCATTCATTTTTTAAGTCCAATACCGTAAATAGGTACGACCCGAATTGCACAGTTTTCGCGTAAATTGTGCATTACCAGTTTTTCTAGGTATCCTTTCCTTTATTTGTTTTTCTTTTTCAAATATTCTACTTCTTCGGCGACGCTTCCAAAGTGTCAATATAACCCCTGAAGAGAGTAATGGTCGTTACATTTTTTTTTCTCTCTTTCCCTCTCTCTGTTCATGGTTGGTCTTCCGATACTTTGCGTATCTTCTTTTTGCGTAATGCTTAGGGCATGGCTAGAGGGTTCTTTTTCGGGTATAAGTACCCATGGTTTTGTGAGGGGAAGAAGCCTCCGGGCTAGTACAATGGTAACGTGCAGGCCTCTCGACAATGTAATTGTCGTCTGGAGGTTACTGCTGTGGCTGGGCACCACGGCAGGTAAGGATTAAGCCCAGTCAGCATCAGCTGACACACGTTAGCGAGTCGACATTAGTCGACACAGGCCGGGCTCCCCTCATTGGCATAGCCCGGGCGAAGCTCAGTTTCGCATATCGAACTTATCCTTATGAGGGGAAGACAGTTCGGTCCTGACTTCTATAGTGTACAGTGGTCGGTGTTATTTGTGCTCGCTTCGCGCCAGGATTGACGAATTCGTGTTTTCGGAAGTTAAGTACTATCTTATGGTTGTGTGTAGGAGACACTTGGTCTCTGTTGGACTTTGGCGTGTGACATGCTGCATTACTGTCTGCAGGGTACACTTTCTTTCACGAAATCTTAAAGCAGCACTTTGAAAAATCAAAGGGTCAGAGTATAAAAGGACCACTCACATAGAAGGGACACTACTTGAGGATCCGTACCTCCAGTGTGCTATTTCATGTTTTAAACTGAGTTATTATTATGTTTGGTTGTTTTTGTTGTGGTTTTTTCTCCCCAGTTTGAAGATCCGTACCTCCTGGGAGAAAGAGCTTCCACAATTTCGCCCATATTTTCAGGGCCATTTTAGCTTGTCTTTACCGTTTTACCATTTTACTTTGTCTAGGTCGATTCCTGCCTGACCTTGTGGGTGTCCAGGCAGTCTTCGTGATCTATGTCCTTTTGGTGTTATTTAATTTCATTATATTTTTATTATTATTATTATTATTATTATATTTACTTGGCTTCCGACGCTAAATTGTTTCTTTTCGTTATCAACACAAGTGTTTTTATTCAGAGTTCCTCAGCACTATATATTTCTATTTAGTTAATCTTTACTCTGGGTTGGAGATTAACTTGGTTTAAATTAGGGTTTTGTGTATTTTCGAGCTAATAATCTGCTTAAAACTACTCATGGAGTTGGGACGCCAGCTTAGGGGTAAATGTGTTTGAGTTATTTTTTAGTACAGCTGGTTTTGGTTTCCACGTGCATCTCCCCCGCTGGGATTGAATTGGTGATGTACGCATCTGTAAAAAAAAATCTCATGACTGAATTATTTGTAGACCTCCCTAATGAGTGCAACTTGCTCAATAACTATCATACATAGAGCTTTCACTCAGTCCCAGTCAGAAGAACAAATGACATCTGTGCCCCTTAAGTTCTGGTTATGACTAAAGCTGAATGCTTACCGTTCTTGGGCTTGGGTCTCCTAAACAGCACATTGCTGGTTACTCTATCTCGCAACCCTGAAAGGCTGTAAAAAGGCTAGATAAATCAGAGTATATTAAGCTGATACTCTAGAATAGTTCATAACTTATGGTACACCTGGGTTCCCACTTCCAGCAGGTGGATGCTCAAACCGAAGGGAAGAGGAAGAATTCTATGATCTTGCTCAGCCTACGCTATCTCCCTTTTCACATTTACACACTCACACATCCAACATTCAGCACACACATTCTGTATTTTCCTTCCACCCTCCTCTCACACCTCCGTACACAACACAGTGTGACAGCGTGCCGTAGGCCTGGAACCTTACATCGGTTCACCGGAGACGAATCTTTTTCCTGAATATTTTTTCTATTCTCGGTCGAGCCCGAACTCAACCAGACACATGAAAATCTACTTGGTCTACGCCCCGCTACATATATATGTATATATATAGATAAATATATAGATAGATAGTTACATATACATATGTATAGAGAGAGAGAGGTACACACACACACACACACACACACAACATATATGTATATATATATATATATATATATATATATACATATATATGTATGTATGTGTGTATGTATGTATACATATATATATTCATATGTTTGTAATGGTGTATGTTTATATACATATATATATATATATATATATATATATATATATATATATATATATATATATATATATGCATATATACACGTGTGAGTGTGTTTGTGTATGTATGTGCATGGATACGCATGCAGAGGCATACACACACACAAACACACACACACACACACATATATAAACATACATATATGTATATATACATATGTGTGTGTGTGTGTGTGTGTGTATGCCTCTGCGTGCGTATCCATGCACATACATACACAAATACACTCACACGCACAAACAAATACACACACATACACATGCCCATCCTCACCTACAGGCAGAATCTCTCACCCATTTTCTCTGTCTCCCTCTCTCTTCCCTTCTCTCTTTCTCTCTTTCCCCTTATCTCTCCCTTCCCCTTTTACAACCAAAATTGGCCAGACTTGTTTTGGCTAATTCCTCCCTGGGGACGCATCGGGAGATATAACTTTCATCTTTTGATAACAAAATCTGCATATCCTGATCGTGGTAGGGATGCAACTCTGCAACTTCCATTTCCTTTTTCACTGAATGTTTTTACGGCCAGTCTTACAGGTTCTTTCAGTTTATTTCGAGGATAATGCAGCTAGTTTCAAGACCTCTGCCACGAAGCAAGTTATTTGAATGGGCGGGGGTGGAGGGGGGTGGGGGCGTGTTTGTGGAGAGCAGAAATGGCACTTTTGTTTGCTTTAAATTTTACGAAATGGTTTGATTCCGAAATCTCTGTATTTCCTTTTTTCGCATGTGGTCCTTAAGGTTAATGAAAGATAGAAAAAGAGAAAGATATTATGAACCTTATATATATATATATATATATATATATATATATATATATATATATATATATATATACATGTACACATATATATGTAATCTACTTATTATCATCTACATTTTTTTTTAGGTTTCTTCTTTCGTTCTTGATTTTGTGGCTGTTTATTGTGTATTTCTCTTCCCAATAATAATTACAGGCTTGTTACTGTTAATGCTATTTATGGTCTTGCTTTAAGTACTTTCATCTTTGTATATCACGAACTTTTGAGAGAAGGAACGGCAGAAATAGAGACAAACAGAGTAAAGAAATAGAAAGAGAGAGAGAGAGAGAGAGAGAGAGAGAGAGAGAGAGAGAGAGAGAGAGAGAGAGAGAGAGAGAGAGAGAGAGAGAGAGAGATAATGAGAGAGAGATAGAGAGAAAGAGAATGAGAGAGAGAGAGAGAGAAAGAGAGGGAGCGTGAGAGAGAGAGAGAGAGAGAGAGAGAGAGAGAGAGAGAGAGAGAGAGAGAGAGAGAGAGAGAGAGAGAAAGATAATGAGAGAGAGATAGAGAGAAAGAGAATGAGAGAGAGAGAGAGAGAAAGAGAATGAGAGAGAGAGAGAGAAAGGAAATGGGAGAGAGAGAGAGCGAGAGACAGAAAGAGAATGAGAGAGAGAGAGAGAGAGAGAGGAAGAAAAAAAGAGAGAGAGCGAAAGAGAATGAGAGAGAAAGAGAGAGAGAGAGAGAGAGAGAGAGAGAGAGAGAGAGAGAGAGAGAGAGAAGAGAAGAGAGAAAGAGATACAGATAGACAGAGAAAAGAGAACGAGAGAGAGAGAGAGAAGAGAAGAGAGAAAGAGATACAGATAGACAGAGAAAAGAGAACGAGAGAGAGAGAGAGAAAGAGATACAGATAGACAGAGAAAAGAGAACGAGAGAGAGAGACCAAGAGCGAGAGAGCAGCATATTCACCCAAGACATCAACCTTAGTTTACACACACACACACACGAAAAAAAAGAAAAGAAAAAAAAAAGACATTAATAAATAGAAAAGAATAATAAGCCAACG
>NC_061840.1:21285411-21287911 GCF_019202785.1 Penaeus chinensis
ATAATAGACAACACATAAAACAGACAAAATACATAAAACATATACCACCTCGGTACAACGGACTGTCAGCATGCGCAACCACACGCACTCACGCATACACCGCACGCAAGCCCACGCAGACACGTGTTTTGTTATACACATGCAGAGAAGTACATACCGACATTGCAACAGCAAACACAACCTCCACATACACACATACACATCCACACACACAGTGCACGGACCACGCGCGCCCCAGAGAGCGCACGCAATTCAACACTCGGTCAGTCAATCACACGCGCTCACACACACACGCACATACTGTGCACGCAATGGGCAATTACACACGGAGCGAGCATCATCTAAGAGGGGGATTGGGTGAGTACAGTGTGTCACGCTACAAGATGAATAAACAATTTAATTCCTTTTTCAGAGAATCCAGTTTTATGATACTGAAGATGAACAATATATATTATATGAAACAGCCGCAGTAAGAAAGGAACAGTAAATCACGATATTTTAAACAGGATTAGATTCCTTATTGGTCGATACGAACGCCTGATGTGGAATTTATATTTAATGTTCCTTTCTTGATAGAGCTTTTCTTTTCACCATTTACAGATATTCTAGTTTTTACGTTTTTGTTCCAGGAAATATATAGAAAAAACATCACTTTCGAATTCACCCTCTTTCTTTACCTCTTTGTCAACAGCAATTCCGGATAACTTTTAGAAAATATCATGACTTTATAAATGTACCAAAAAATATTGGCAGATGAGACGTATCAGTTAGGTATCCATTCAGACGCTGGAACAAATATGAACAAGATCATATATTTCGAAAAAGAAGTACCTAAATTTAGAAATAATAAAGAAACAAGTAGAAACGAAAATACGAACTGTAGTGGAATAGCAATAATAAACAAACGTCGACTAAAACGAAAGTTCAAAACGTATTTGGGAGATTACGTAACCATTAATTTATGAAAGACGAATAAGGAAATACCATAAAAAGAGAAGAAGGGAGAGAAGGAGGCTAAATAAAAAAAGCGGAGCATGCAAAAAGCAAGAACAAACCGGTTACAGGAATCTCTCCCTTCTCATTTCCCACGTCAGTAAGGAATTACATGAATGTGCTTGTAAATGAATGAGATAAAATGAGACAGTAGTAATAAACAATAGTCAATATAAATCCTGGACAGCTCATATAGACAGGTGATCAAGTAAGCAACTAAACTAGGCAATAAATGAGTGACAAAATAAAATAGACAATATTATAGGTACTACCAATAAGCAGAAAGATAAGGACATATCAGCAGCATTCTCGTCAACAGATAGACAAAGAAATTCACAAGAAAACCAGAAGGAAAGTATAGATAGAATCAAACAAAGGAGACAATAATAAAAATAATAAAAATGGTTATAATACCAATAAAATTACAAACATAAGAATTTACCAAGAAAATGACAAATGTTAATAAGAAACATAAGAACACACAACACAATTATTTAGGTAATAGAAGAACACTCCACGATAATAATAAAGAAAATGATAATCATAACAAACATGAACTTACCAAGATAGTCACAAAAATTCTAATAACAAACACGCTGCATACCAAATTGATTACAAGAAATAAACAAACACACCACGAGAGGTCCTTTCCATCGCCCTGGCACAGCCTGTGTCTCGATCTGCGCACCGAACCGCCGCTGCCACCATATGCTGCTGGCTCTCCCCTGCGACTCCGTGTGACAGCGCTGTTAACACCATATGCCTCTGGCGATTTTTCCACGGGCTCTCTGTGCCGAAAACTAACTGGATGGGAGGTACAAGCCACATGGTAACGTTGGTGCAGAAATTAAATGTTCCAGTTTCTGTTTCTGTCTCTCTCTCTCTCTCTCTCTCTCTCTCTCTCTCTCTCTCTCTCTCTCTCTCTCTCTCTCTCTCTCTCTCTCTCTCTCGTTATTGAAGCTGCTATAAGTGATAACAAAAATGCGGAATAGTTAATGTTATATGTGTTTCTGAGACATGTATTTTAAAGTATCGAAATCCACTTTCCCGCAATGTTCCTGGATTAAAAACAAATTCCTTGATAAAACTAGCATAATAATAATGATATATATCACTGACATTATTAGCATTATTATTAATGTTATTTTTCTTATTGATGTTATCTATATTTTAGTTATTCTATTACTACTATTATTAAGATAATTACTACTGTTATTGATATAATTGATATTAATATTATTATCATAGACATTATTAGTATTATTATCATAAACATTCTTATGCCTTGGATAAAACTCACCGTCGACCGAACAGCAGGACCTGAGAGCGGCGCTGATAAGGCAGGAGTCAATCCGCTCTTTCGGGAACATCCAAAGGGAAAAAAGAAGCGACGTAGAAGAGAAGCCCGAGAATGGAGGAATGAAAAGGGAAGAGATGCAGGAGTTGGGATATTATATATATATATATATATATATATATATATATATATATATACATAATTATATAT
>NC_061840.1:21292911-21305411 GCF_019202785.1 Penaeus chinensis
ATGATGATGAAGATGATGATGATGGTGATAATGATGATGGAGATGGTGATGATGATGGGATGGTGAGGAGGAAGAGGATGAAGATGATGGTGATGATGGTGATGATGATGATGGAGATGGTGATGATAGTGACGATGAAAGTGATGATCACGATGATGATGATAGTAATAATGAAAGTGATGATAATGAAGATGAAGATGAAGATGAAGATGAAGATGAAGATGAAGATGATGATGATGCTAGTGATAATGATCCTGAGCATGATCATCATCACACAATGATAACAATAATGATAATGATGTTGATGATGATAATGGTAATCATAATCGTAATCATAAAATACTAATAACAATGATAAGTACAATGATAATGATGATGACAATGGTCATGATAATGAAAACTTTTAAAAACGGACTTGAAATTAATCTTGGTCAATTGCATTTCGTCCTGAATTTCTGTCGTATCTTTCTTTCATTATTCTTACTAATTTGGAATGACCATGTATATTATTTTCACTATTTTTCAAATTTTAATTATTATTATTATTATTATTATTAATTCCATTATGATTATTATCATCATCATCACCATTTTCATCATCATAACTATCATTATCATTACCATTATCGTTACCATAATGATTGTCACTGTCATTATCAGTATAATTACCATTATCATTTTCGTTTTCGTTATTATCATCCTCATCCTCATCACCATTATCATTATTATTATTATCATTATCATCACCATCATTATTATCATCATTATCATTATCGTAATCATTATCATGATCATCGTCATCCTCATCTTGATCATCCTCATGCTCATCATTAATTATCATTATATATATATATATATATATATATATATATATATATATATATATATATATATATATATGATTTTTCAGCAGAGAAGCGTCCCTTTTGATATCTCTAAAGAAAGGACATTTACCCCACAAACCACTTAAAAAGCAACTGAGGCCTCGAAGGGAAGCCGCCTGATAAGGAAATGCCATTGTTTACCTTCCATTCTCATTTAAAGCGTCGGCATTTTCTTCATTTCTTTTATAAAGAAGTTCTCCGAAATTACTTCGCTCTTTTGCTCGGTTCGTTAGAGAAACGTGGAGGAAATCCAGAGATTAGTGCAGATACACTTTGAGTATTTTCTCCTCGAGGTTTTTTTTTTTTTTTTTTTTCTTCTTCATTCTCTCTTTTCTTTTTTTCTTCCTTAGATCTGGCTCCGTTTCTGATTGGATTTTTCTGCGGTTTATTGTCGTTATTTTTTTTCAATAGAGTTTAAAATGGTTGGATCACTTACATTATTTTTATCTCTAAGTTCAACACCTTTGAATTATATATATTCTCTTTTTTCTATAAATGCAAAGCATGTTGATCAATTATACGCATCCATTTTGTCTAAATCCAAAACGCTTTGTATAATTACGTTCAAAACAAAACAATTTGGTTGTTTATCTACAAGTTCAGAACTTCGATTAAGTCGCAACTACCTTTATATAATGCCCATTTGGAACAGACTCTCTATTAAAAGATAATACTGTTCATTCCGAAAATGCATTTAAAACCCATTACTAGCATTATCAGCAACACCCTACCCATTCCCCATGCAATTCTAGCCGTTCCATTTACACAAAAATGTTTCAAAGAGAACTCGTTATTCGGCCGAAAATAGTTAAACTTACTCTGACAACGGCCAAGGTATTGCCGTTTTATGAGGACTAAAACCGCTTGTGCTTTGGTCTTCCGTGCCGCTCGTCTGCTCGCCTCGCTCAACAGGCTGGCAAGGCGCTGGAAAGGGACTGATTGTCTCTTTCTGTGGATCTTTCCTCCCTCTTTCTCTCTCTCCTTCTTTCTCTTCCTATCTCTGACTCTGACTATCTCATATTCTCACTAACGTTTTATAGTGCTGTTTAGTTCTAGATGCTGGACATTCTCCTCTGATTTGTGTAAGTGTAGCTTAATTATACATGGTTGAATTTTCACAAGAGACTGGATATTCACAGAAATTCCATTCCTTTTTCTTTTTTTCTTTTTTTTTCTTTTTTTGCGTGGAGATGCAAGACTACCTAGTATGCATAGGCTATCGATAACAGGTTCGGCGTATAGTATGAGTTGGTCTTTGATGTATTCTGGTCTTTGAACAGCCACTGATGGATTTTTCCTGTAACTTTTTACTTTTTCTCTTTTATTACACTTTGTATGGGAAACAGAATGTATGTACAGGAATGGTAGACTGTAGATACTCTGTACTATGTGACTATGAAATAGGGGACTCTGAACTGTGAGCTACTCAGACGAACTGATAAGACAAAACACACACACACGCATACGAACGATCCAAACATGCAAAACACAAAACACAAACACACCTACACACCTACACACACACACACACACACACACACACACACACGCATACGAACGATCCAAACATGCAAAACACAAAACACAAACACACCTACACACCTACACACACACACACACACACACACACACACACACACACACACACACACACACACACACACACAGACATTCACACACACACACACAGACATTCACACTCACACACACACACACACATTCACACACACACACACAGACATTCACACATACACACACACACACACACACACACAGACATTCACACACACACACACACACACACACACAGACATTCACACACACACACAGACATTCACACACACACACACACACACACACACACACACACACACACACACACACACACAGACATTCACACACACACACACAGACATTCACACACACACATACACAGACATTCACACACACACACACACAGACATTCACACATACACACACACACACACACACACACACAGACATTCACACACACACACACACAGACATTCACACACACACACACAGACATTCACACACACACACACACACACACACACACACACACACACACAGACATTCACACACACACACACAGACATTCACACACACACATACACAGACATTCACACACACACACACCACAGCCACAACACAGTCGCACATAAACACGAGACACACGATCAAACGGGCACACACGCCAACGGTCGATCCAGACAGTCGGGAAGAGAAAAATGCTTCTTTAACTCAGGAAAAATCCAGCAATAATAGGCCATATTTACACGCAGAATTAGAGAACAAAGTGATTCTTTCTCAAATGTTTCCAGAGGCGATCAATCCCACACAAAGAGAGGGATAAAGCTTGTAAAGGAAGAAAAGATAAAAATTACCAGACGGAGAGGGGGGGGGGGGGGGGGGGGGAGAAAGAAAAAGGAAGAGAGAACGATTGCGATAAAAAAAAAGTACAAGGGATAAAAGGAGAGAGGGAGAGACTAGCTGGTAGGGACGTACTGCAAATAAAGAGATAAAAAAGGAAAGGAAAAAGTAAAACAGAAAGGTAATGAAAAAGATATGGATAACAAAAAAAACGAATGTAAAAGAAAGCAGTAGTATAAAAGGAAAAAGGGGAAGAGAACGAATGACGGAAAGAGAAAGAAACGAAGGAAGCAGAGAAAATGGCAAAATATTTAAAGGAATATAAGAAAAGGGGAAAAAAGTAAAAAAGAAAAAAAGGGAAAGTATAGAAAAGGGTGAATAACGAAAGAAACAAAGAGAAAAGTAAAGAATCGAAAGAGGTAATAGAACAAGCGAATCAAAGAAAAAAGGAAAGAGACAAAGCAGATATGATTAAAAGAATGGCGGGGGCGCGGGGGGGGGGGGGGGGGGTACAAATGAAGCAATCCAATTAGAGGACGATTAAACAAAAAAGAAGAAAATCTAGATGTCCTCCTACCCAAGTGTACAAGCACCCACGCGCATTTGTAATTAATCATCCCGACTGCTTGCTTTATTATCCAAGAATTGTTTTTAACTTTGTCGATCCCTTTTTAACGAAAGCAGAGAAAACTTATTAAAAAATTCTCGGAAGACCCTGGCAGATAACCTAAACTTCCTTTTGAAACTCCTGCCAATAATGAGCAAAGTTAAATTTCACAGAGACATGCATTAGCGTTGATTAAATAAAAGACTAAAAATTGTATCAATAGTTATTTTTGTTTTTCTTTTCTTTTCTTTCTATTCCTATTTGATTTGTTTTTATCTTAGTATATTTTTATTTCTTTCTCTATACATGTTTTTTTCTTTTACTCTCTCTCTCTCTCTCTCTCTCTCTCTCTCTCTCTCTCTCTCTCTCTCTATATATATATATATATATTTATATATATATATATTTATAAATATATATATATATATATATATATATAGAGAGAGAGAGAGAGAGAGAGAGAGAGAGAGAGAGAGAGAGAGAGATTTTCTTTTTTTCTTCAATCAGATTAAACTGACACTGGATTTTGGAACAAAAAAAAAAAAAAAAAAAAAAGCACTAAATAAATTCTATGGTAATGGCAATGTTGTCTACTTAAGCAAACTAAAAAGTCTAATACATTCAATATTCAGTGTTACCGCCACCAGCTTGACGAATGTTGGCAAGTCTACATGGCACGGATGCCACCAACGCAATCGCTCCCATGCCGTGACTGCTTGGGGAACGACGATTGTAGGTATGATCTCGGGGAATGGTTCTGCCCAGAGCTGCCATGGCTTCCTAGACATTCTCAATGGCATTGAGATCTGGCTATTTGGGTGGATGTGGCACAGCATAATCTGCGGTGTTGCGGAAACCATGCCTCCACGACACTGCTCACGAGGATGGGGCTGTTATCCTGGACAAAGTAAAATGACTCCACATTGGGGAACACCATGTCCCTCACCGGTACACCTCGTCCTGGGTTTCCACGTACATAGACCCGTAAATCTGCCGGGCCTGACATCCGTCAACTCCCCAAGCCCGCTGCTGTGCATCTGTCGTGACCCGGGTCAACTTCCACGCTCTGTGGCGAAGGCTGATATATGGTCTGATCAGCCGAGGTCATTTCTTCACCACCGTTTTCTATAAAAACAGTATGATTTATACCATCGACAGTATGGATGTGAGGCTTCAATACAAAAGGTGTGTATTTTTTCTTTGCGTTACAGAGATGAAAACAAACATTTAGATGGCATATAATTAAGAATTTCAAATGGACTTAATCAAACGGATATTTTCACACCTTTTATAATAGGGAAAACGTCTGAGTCTGTCATTCCAAAGGACCATATTCTGCTCGCATATATTTTATTAGAAAATCGGTGAATCGCCAACAAACAAATCCAAGAGCGCAGCAGACACAGAGGATGCAGACAGCCTGTCAGTATCTGCCTGCTTTCCCGTTTGCATGACTGACCTTTTTCGCTTGTGCCTGAAGTCACCACTCCCAGCCAAGTATGAACTTTGACGAGCAATGGAATTTATTGAAAGGACCGCGCGTCCAGCTAATAATTGGAACTATAGTAAATAAATCCATGTGAGTGAACGAATGAGAAATAATTAAAATAGACGAAAATGGAAGTGTTGTAGAATATAAAATAGGACTAGACAGATCTGCTAAAAAATAAAGTTTTAAATTTAGAGTGAAAAACAGGTTGGACTTCTCTTCTTTTTTTCTTTTTTTTTTTTGTTATAGAGCTGAAAAATTATTATCTTTATTCTGTTACCATTTTTTTTTTTTTTTTTGTTTAAGGGTGTGTGGTTGCATGTGCGTGTCTGTATAAATGAAAACAAAAAATACTGAAAAACGTTTAATCATGTATCCCATATTTTTATTTTTATTTTTTAACAATACATATGAAATTATCATATGTAACAAGAACAAATTACACACAAATATTTTGTAAGATGAATATATATATATATATATATATATATATATATATATATATAAAACTCCAATAGATATGAATACACAAGTGACACAAACACAAACACAGTAACATGTACACAAACAGCCACAGTAAGAAATGAAATTGAATCGTAACGTTTTCGAACTCATCACGAGTTCCTCTTCACACGAATGATATAGCATTTTTCTAATTAATAGATATTCTAACATTTTCCTTTCGTACGAATCAGCTGATTTATGAATGAATTTAGCGTTTTTTCCAGTTAAGCTGGAATCTAACATCACGTTTATGTTCACTGATTCTTTTCTCAAAAGCTCTACCGGTCTCACCTATGTAAAACTTGGGGCAATCCCTACAGGGTATAGTATAAATATCGGGAGAAGTCCCCAGAGCACCGCTAGTCACATTGTGCTTAACCAAACTATTACGCAACGTGTTCGGATACGTAAAAACAATGTCAATTCCAACGCCTTTAAATATGTGTCGTTTCTCATCGAGGGACGGGTTATACGGAATAACTAATAGATTATTGTCACTATCCTGTTGAGTATTACGGGAATGAGCGTAAAACTTAAGAAAAATTAAGATTTAAGAAAAATCGAGGATATCCTAATTTAGAAAACGTTTCAAATATGACGTCAATTTCTCGATCGATAAATTCAGTATCCCAAATCCTATATGCCCTGGAAACATGGACGAGAATACTGACTTCTTAACATACAACGGGTGATCCGAGACCGAAAATTTAAGAGAGCCATTTACATTGAATAAAAGGACGTCGAGAAAAGGTATTTTACCTGAATCTTCCCATTCTACTTTAAGATTAATAGTATGCGCGAGGTTGTTGAGTTTTCCGGAAAAAATCATCGAAGTCTGAACGGTTCACTTGCCACAGAGAAAAAATATCATCAACATAACAAAACCAAATCGTGTCGGGAGGGAGATTAGACGGAAGGAGTTCAGATTCAAACATCTCCATATGTAGATTCGCAAGGACTGGACTTAAGCTTCTTCCCATCGCGATACCGTTGATTTGTTTATATAATTCGCTGTCAAAAATAAAGACATTGTTCGTGACACACAAACGGATGCAATTGACCGGAACTGGGATCTTCTCATGAGATGAAGAAAGTTTTCTTTCAAGGAAATCTAGCATCTTGAAGGATGGGGCTGTTGCCAATGAACTGCCATACCTGATGTTCAGTGGAGCAACAGGCAAGAAGAGTCTTTTCCCAGTCTGAACATATCTGTCGCCCATAACAGCAAAACTCTGAGTACTATCAAATCAGTTTATGAGTATGTACAGCATACGGTATATATCAAACCAAATTTGGCGAGGTCCATGACCATTACTTGCACAGCTTCATTTATCCATGCAGAGGCGTTGTGCTTAGAACCAACAAGAATGGACGGATTGATACCAAGGGTAATTGTGAAGCCGAAAGGCTTCACAATAGGGAGTATATTGCCATCTCTTAATCATCTAGAAAAAGGAATGCGTGAGAAAGTAGTAGAGGTTTTAAATAGGTCTCCTGGGTTGTTTTCTGACGATCCGAATGCAGTGGATACATTCCTGGTGTCTTCTTTCGTCATACCGCAGACGATGCAAGTTCAATAGTTATAAGGCAGTGGAGACTACCGCAGACGTCGAGGCAAACGAACCAGTGAGACACAATGTACAAATCAAGTGTGATTGAGACTACCGTCTCGCCGTGGCTATCACTTGTCATTGTAGTAAGAAAGCCCAGTGGTAAGATACATTTTTGCATAGATTTTAGGCAACATAAACGCGGTCACTATGCCACCAATCAATTACATGCAAGACGAATTGCATAAGTCTAAAGTGTTACCCTCACTATTCGCATATAACTCGAGGATCGACTCAGTTACGTTCTCGGACGGCTCGCGTGTTGATTATTTCCTCTGATGCCGTATGGATTAAAAACCGCACTACAGAATTTTCAGTGGACGATAAATGTTATATTAGCAAATGTACTAAGGTAACACACAGCTGTATATCTTGATGATATAGGGATTTATTGCAGGAACTTTAATGAGCATTTAAAATCACTGGAGGAAACTTTACATATGCTGCACAGGGCAGGGTTGCAATTAAATTTAGAGAAATGCAATGTAGCAGTTAGAAAAGTTCTTAGGCTTCATTGTTTCTGAGGACATCATATTTCCAGATCCGGGGAATATCCTGTCCATTTCGAAAATAATGCGGCCTAAAGTTGTTAGAGCATTTAGTATATTTCTCGGGGCGGCATCATTTTTTCGATGGCACTTAATATCAATTTTCTGCGACGCTAACCAACTTAATGAGGAAAGGAATTGGAGTTCGTTTGGACAGGCAAATGGGAGAATGTCTTTCAAATGTAGAGGTAACGATTGCTTAAGGCGCCAGTTTTGCAAAATCCGGATTTCACAAAACCCTTTGAAGTTCATATGGATGTGTCGCCAAAAGCTCTAGGTGCTTGTTTGGTTCACAGGGACGATGTGGGGAATCCACTTGCGATTTCATAATTCTCAAGGAAATTAAACGAACAGGAGAGTAGATACAGCGCAGCAGATCAAGAAGCATTAAAACTTGTGTAGTCGGTTAGAGCTTTCGATCCTTATTTGTACGGAAGGAATTTTATTGTAGCTACTGACCACATACTCTTTTCATACGTGCTCACGAGGCATACTAAATCACCTAGAATGTCTCGCTGGTGTATAGAGTTACATTATACTTTCAAAATAGAGTATTAGCTGGGTATTACTCATAGAGTTCCCGATATGCTTTCTAGAACGGATAACGACCATGAGGCAGATGGTGAGAAAGTGAGTAGCAAAGTAAACGTGAACGAAGAAAGCGGATACGATAATGTAAATCTCGCAAATACCTAGCAACTGGACATTTGCCAAAAAATGTCATTACTGACCTTGCTCTCAGAATTTTAAATATCCGAGGGAAAACTAAATATTGTTGAGATGACTTTATTTTACGTCAGATAGCAGTACCTGAGCACTTACGGGATTCGGTCTTATTAATTGCGCATGTAAGTCCATTAGCCGCGCATGGAGGAACTTTACGGACGTATGAAAAGCTAAACGAGATGTTTTATTTCTTCAGTATGCTTTCATATACGAGGGAGTACGTGGAAAGGTGTAAGATATGTTTAGAGTCGAAAGATCCCTTATCGAACACGTGCTAGCTTGCGGCAAACTCCAGCCGCTATTTGCTGGAGACAAGTAGAGGATGTGCTTGTTATGAGCGATCATTTGTCAAAGTTCACTGAATTAATCCCGCTGAAAAACAGAAGAGCTGATGCCGTTGCTCATGCCATAATGGATAGGTTCATTACTGTGTACCGGGATTATTTGATTTACTTTACTTTACTCTAGACATTAATTCGTTTTATTTTGTTATTAGAGCTTACAAGATTTTTCTTATGGGTACTGTGTTGTTGCCTCTTTTTCATCAACTATTATATATTACCTCCTCAGTGTCTGATATAATCTTTACAGTTCATACTGGTCATATTCCTCTCACAGATTTACTCTTCAAACTTGTATCAATTAGTTAAGATAAATGTAAGGAAAAGTTCACAACTTTTTAGAGAATTTAAACATTACTTATTAACTGAAAAAAATATTATATAGCTAAAATGTAAAGCCAATCACATAAATTGATATGCCAATAATACAACATCTGAGTTCATTATAATCTAATACAATAATTTTACCACCTTGAATATCCATCTTTTAGTTTGAACAAATAGTTTGCCGCTTTACTCTAAATGTTAACATGCAAGCAACTACATAATGTCAATTTAAGCAATCTGTTATTAATTATGAAATTAGTGCAAACAATGTCAATGCCTAAAAGGGATATAAGCAATAAGCAAAAGAATTCGTTTCTCCACATACAATGATTGAAATCATACAAATATTAGTAAACAAATTGAATTGCAGAAAATAGTGAAAATTATATTTAAGCAATTTAAAATAATGTCTTTACACAATTACTAACTTAAACTTAAGATCATCTCCATTAAAAAATAAATGAGTACACTTCAAACATGGACAGAAAATATCTTATACTTAATCAGGTAATCATAATACTAAATTAATCTCGTTAAGCAGTAACTTATCCTAGAAAATACTTAACTGATACATACATTATGCAGACACAAACTTATTCTTACACTCCACTGGAAATTAATAATCACACTTCCGTAGAGCTGAGATCTCCTAAAAGTAATTAATATATCCTTCTACTTAAAATTCAAATCTATATGTATTCAATTCTATCTTTCTTCAATCTTGACAATCAAATCTATATGTATTCCATTATATAATTCTTACTTCCAAAATTAACTTAATCAAATACAATTCTTGGTCCATTATATAGCCACACATAAATCAAGAAATAATCCCTAATACTACTTAATCCACATTATCCATAGCACATCCCCGTCCACTATGTTCCCTCAAGATAAGACCCTAAATCACTTCCACTGGGCTTACCAAGATGTGCCACAAAAGTGACATGGCTACTGGATGCTACTCTGAATCTAATCCGCCGTTTGTCTATCACTAACCATCTTTTATTCCCGATGTGGGAGGCCATCCGGCCACACTTTTAACAGTTATCATGAATATAATATAATTTATTTTCACTAATTTGAAAGATACCTGCCTCAGGACTTTCCTGTGTCCCAGCAAATTTTCAACACTGTATTTATCACTTTAAACGTTTCTACTGCCAGAAAATTTTATTTTCTTGTTCTCAGACTGGTGTGTTGTAATATAATTAGTGATCGCTTCAAACTAGTTATTGTTTTCGCACTCGTGACTTCTTTTTTGCTTCTGTTGGTCCGCCACGTGGCGTCACTTTGTCATGAGATGTTGTCAACACTGACGTCATGGTGCGCCTCTATCTTTTGTATCTGCGTCTTGTCCTGTTGACCACATTTATTGTCTGGAGTCTGCTCGAATCCCCGCAATGTTATTCTATTTTTGATGTCTCGTCCCGGCTTGTTTGTTTTATCCGTTCACGTAGCATCCGGTTTGCCCTCGCGTTGTTCACGTGATAATGCCTTCGTGTGTCTACGACAACTGTGATTATATATATTTTTTTTCGCTTCGAAGAGTGCCTCATCTGGTCATTATTATTATCTTTAAGCCTATCACTATCACTATTGCTGTTACTACTATTACCTCTATCGCTATCATTATCCTTACTTATATTTTTATTATTGCCCTTTTTATAATAATCTTATAATAATCTTAATCATAACGATCCTCATTTCCATACTCATCATTATTGTTACTGATAACACTATCATCATATTTATATTCAGTATTACGTTATCAACATCATTATCATTATATTCATAATCATTATTGATATTACCATCTTCATATTCATCGTTTAAGATCATCATATTTATCAGTATCATTAAAATCATAATCACCATAAACATCATCATGATCATCATCACCATTATCCTGATCATCATCATCATTATTAAAATTATCATCATCACCATCATATTCATCGCTATTATTAACATCATCATTTTATTAGTATTACTACTGGACTGGCTTGAGTTTCAACATCTTTCTTTTTCATACCTTTGTTTATTCTTCTGTAAGACAACATCCAAAAAAGCAGATAATCTCACGGGAAGAGCATCCATAAGATTCATAGAACATTTCCTTTAGATCACTTTTTATATATATTCGTAATGAATATTATTTTCTTTTTTACCATTACTTGCTCTACAGTTACCAGGACGAGCGGAGGTGTCTCGTTGCATTATTTTTAACAGTTTGATGACTGAAATTGTATTCATTATTTGTATCATTATTATTACTGTTATAGGGATAAGTCTGATATGCGAAGCTGAGCCTCACCCGGGCTATGCCATGAGGGGAACCCGGCCTGTGTCGACTAATACCGACTCGCTAATGTGTGTCAGGTGCTGACTCGGCTGAGCTTAGTCCTTACCCGCCGTGGTGCCCAGCCACAGGAGTAAACTCCAGGCGACAATTGCAACTTAGGGCGGGGCGCGAACCTCTATGATTAAGAGACCGACACGTTACCACTGTACTAGCCCGGAGGCTATCACTGTTATTATTATTATTATTATAATCATTATTATTAATATTGTTATTACTATTATTATTATTTTAAGAAATATCATTATTATAATGAAGATGATGATTATTATCATCATCATTTTCATTATCATCATCGCCATTGCCATCATCATCATCATTATGATGATTATTATTGCTGTCGTTGTAGTTGCTATGATGATTGATTTATTAGTCGTAGTAGTAATAGTTATATTATTATCATTCACTATTATTGTCATTTTCATTATAACCTCAATTATCATTATTGTTATTGTTATAATTATTACAAGCATCGTTATCATTATCACCATTATCACCTTCATCCTTATCACCTTCATCATTATTAATTAATATTATTTGTATCATTATTACTAATAATAGCATTTACAACAGTACAGAAACATTAATTTTTGAGGCAACAATGAGGATGGAAATTATATTACTTGTGTTATATATGATGTAAGTAAAACTATTCTACTAATCATGACAACTGACTAAAATAATTATCGTTTATGCTTTCATAAGAAA
>NC_061840.1:21310411-21317911 GCF_019202785.1 Penaeus chinensis
AAAACATTGCCGGCCTCAGCACGGCCTCATGATGTTTCCCTTTCACTTTAGTCGATATCCCTTTTCTCAGATCACTCATGATACTCTTCTCAATCCGTTCCATGCTCTTATTCACCTCTTTGCTGTATCCCCATTACTATGGGCAGCTGAGCCTGCATATTTGAATTCTTCTACGTTTGTCACTTCTAGTCTTTGAATCCTCTCCTCTCCTCTTTCAGTCCCTTCGTTTACACACGTCATGCTCCTACTGACTTTCCTCCCTCTTTTTTCCAGCGCATTCCTCCACATTCCTCCACCTGTTGTCTCCTCTCGCTGCAGATGACAATATCGTCCGCGAGCATCATCGTCCAAGGCGACTCCTGTCTTATCTCATCCGTCAGCTTGCCCATCATCATTGCAAACAAGAAGGGCTTAAAGCCGAACCTTGATGAAATCCTACCTCTACAATGAAACACTTTGTCACTCTCACAGTATATCTCACCACTGTCTTACTTCCCTCATGCATATCTTGCACTGCTCTTATGTACTTCTCTGTCACTCTAGACTTCCTCGTATAATACCATACCTCTTCCCTTTCCAGTTTGCCGTGGGCTTTTTCTAAATCTACAAACACACAGTGCAGATCTTTCTGTCCCTCTCCATCAGCATTTTAATGCAAACAACGCATCAGCAGTAGTTTTACGTGACATGAAGCCAAACTGCTGTCCAGTGGTTACTACCTTACTTCGCAACCTAGCTTCCAGAGTATTTTTCCAAAGCTTCCTGCGATGGGTAATAAGCCTTATGCTTCTGTAATTATTACAACTCTGTGCATAACATTTGTTCTTGAAAATCGTTACTAGTGCACTTCTCCATTCTTTGGGAATCTTTTCACATTCCATTAATCTGTTAAGCATTTTTGTTAAGAATCCTACTGCCATTTCTCCCAGACATTTCCATGCTTCTACTTGGTACATCATCTGGATCACCTGCCTTTCTCTTTTTTTCTTCTCCACATAGCTTTCCTCATCTCTTATTTGCTAATCTGTTCTATTCCTATTCACAATCTGTAACACCTACGATCTTCTCCCTCTTTCCTTCTTCATTCATCAACTCTTCGAAGTTCACCTTCCATCTTTTAAAACACTTTCCTCACTAGTCTGCATGTTTCCAATTTTAGTTCTCACCACTCTTGTTTGTTGTATAATCACCATTTATATATTTATTACAATCACCTTTATTACCATCATATGTTATTGACAGTAATAATATAGGTAGTGGAAAAAAATATCGTCATTATTTAAATAAAAGTTCTTTTTAGTTAATAGACCTTAATTATCATAATGACAATCATTAGTATTGCTTATACTGATTTGTATTATGAAACCTATTACTATGGCAATTATCATTCATACTATTATCACTATTGTTGTTAATAATTTTATCCCTATAATTACCATTGTGGCCATAATCATTATTAACATGACTACGCATTTGTTATCATGATCATTATCTTTTGCTGCATAATCGTTATTATGAGCACGGCTACAGAGCTATTTTTGTAACTACTGTTACCATTTTAATATTAGTACTATCATAATGATAATAAAGTATTATAGTCTATAGCTAATGTCGTGCCCCCTCTCTGAGAACCACTCAAATATTTTATCCAGATGGGCACTATCTGTTATTTCCAAGGTGTGGTTTCTCCAATATTTACCTGTAGAACCCACACCATAAAAGATGAAGAATCATACAGGGTATTTATGATCTAATTTCAACCTTAGAGGTAACTGAGAGAAGGGGTAATATCAAAACACTTAATAAGCTTACAAATTTTAATTGACATTATGAATCATATATCATTATACTTTTACAATAATATAAACATACATTTACCAAAATGTCCAGCTACTCCAACTTGTCACTAGTTGGTCTTCTCAGCTGTCTTCTTCTTTTTCATCCATCTCCTGGGCTCCTAAAAGATATTTTCTTTCGTTCTTGTGCACAGCACCAGGAACAAATAAATCCAATCTTCAGCAAAACCATAAAAAAACTAAAAACCTAAACTAAAAAATAAACTAAAAATTAAACCCCTTCCTAGAAAAGAAACAATATTCTAGTTTAGGAATGATAAAACAATATAAAGTTATAAATCGAAATAAGTCATTTCTTAAAAGAACAAATATATCTTGCAAACAAACAAATTACGTATAGCATTTATGTTATTATACATGATCTGAGTAATTGTATGCACATTCTAGTAAATTTTGACTAAACATCATCTTAATAGTATACAATTATAAATGTTAAGAATACTTACGCTTTGAATGGATTTTAAATTATTAGTAATAATGAGAGAGACACATCGGGATGTTGTTCAGTGCCATGTGCCAGCCTCCAGCTGTGAAGTAGACATACTATTTATCTCTAATTTCTAGAGTGATCTCCAATATTTTCTTTCTTTTGTTCTATAGATCAAATATATAGTATCTTATGACTTTATTAATTATATAATTACAGTTAAACATTCTTTCTTACCTCGGATATTTCATGATAATCTAAAAGACTTTCAGGCTGTTGTATGGCACTCTTCTCTGATCTCCTTCTCTCTCTATGATTATAGCAACAGTATCAGGCGTTAGTACTGTATATATTTCAAAATTTAAAGTCTACTCAGATCACATATAGTACAAACATATAGTTCTTCTTAACCTATACATGCATAATTTTCAGAACTTAATTGAATTTATTCAATAACAACAATAATACATATTGTTTTCTTAATCAAAATATCAATTATACAACCTTAATTTAATTGTACTATTGACATATAACAGTGTACCCTCTAAATAAAGAGAATGTATGGTGGGGTAACAAAAACAAAACAACAACAGTACTTTGTAGGGTAGACTATTATACTTTACAATTTCCTAATCTTAATAAAAAAAAATAATATAGACATATATAAACTTTATGTAAAACTAATAAAATAAAGTGTCATCTTTCTATAAAAATAATTAAGCATTTTATCTTACATAGCTACAGACAAAAAACTGAGGTATATATGAGTAATTCATATGCATAAAGACCAAGTAAGGTATATACAGGGTGGTTTCAAGATGAATTTTTGGGTCATTCTAACTTCACATCCCTTGTGCTCATTACACTAATGTCATTATCATTATTATTATCATCATAGTTGTTACTATTATTATCTTTATCTATAGCATTATCGTTATTTCCTCTTCTTATTTTTCTCTCTATAGGATTTGCTGCTTTTATTACCAGTCACATTGGTAAGAATGTTATCGCTATTATTTCATCATTATCATTATCAACATTACCAGTATTATCATTCATTGCAATAACAAGCGCACAGTTCCAGAAAACAAACCAGTCATATCATACTTTTCAATCCAACGCAAAACCCTTTCCTGGATGCGTTTCCAGATCCAATGTGTACACCATTTTAGGCATGCACACTCTAATAGTGAATTCAAACCCGCCAGTGTATGACATTTCGCTCTTGTTTTGTCAGAGGAAAGAGTGCATTGGAAAAAAAATACGTGACGAACCGTTGAACGTTAGCTGCTGATGTGTGTAGTGTTTCATGGATGACTGTGAGCGTTTCTTGAATGAGTCCTCACGCAGTATGTTCGATAAAGCTTAATGGAACGTAATAACATATACACATGCACACGTACGCACGCATACACGCGCACGTGCGCACCCACGCACACACACACACACACACAAAGACACACACGCACAAACATACACACACACACACGCACGAACGCGCGCACACACACACACACACGCACGCACGCACGCACGCACAAAGACACACGCACAAACATACGCACACACGCACGCACGCCCACACACACACGCACGCACGCATGCACACACACACACAGACACACACGCACACATACACACAAACACACACACGCACGCACGCACGCACATACACACACGCACACATACACACAAACACACGCACGCACGCACGTACGCGCAAACACACACACACACGCACACACGCACGCACACACACAAAGATACACACACACAAAGATACACACGCACAAGCACACACACACACATGCACACACACACACACACACACAAACACACACACAAACGCACGCGCGCGCGCGCATATGTAAATAAAACATATAAGATAAAGACAAATAACTTACAAGAGAATATATAAAATATACAAACATTCACGCCCCCTCTTCTTGAAGAAAAATCTTTATATTTATTCTAAAAAGTATAATCCCATTTTGTCAAAATACCAATGTTATTCTAAAAATTCTAATGCCATTCAGAAAAATAGTGATGTTATTCTAAATATTCTAATATTATTCTGAACGCCTCTCTCTTGCCCTCAGCCTTAACCCTATCTCGCCGGGCTTTGCGTTATTGGAAATCTGTGGGTTTGAGAGGCACAGGGCCTCAGCCCTGCATGCGCCCCCTCGCCCTTGCCTTTGGAGTTTCCTTTATAGTTGAACATATTGCAAACTGGGATAGTTGTTACAGTTATCATTATCATTACTCTTATTATTATTATTATCATTATTGTTACTAATATCATCATTATTACTTTTGATATTATTCTATCATTATTTTCATCATTACTATTGCAGATAAT
The DNA here is from genome assembly GCF_019202785.1 of Penaeus chinensis. NCBI lineage: Eukaryota > Metazoa > Arthropoda > Malacostraca > Decapoda > Penaeidae > Penaeus > Penaeus chinensis. The sequence goes on from NC_061840.1 coordinate 21,315,054, forward strand.
AAATTTCTATAACCTTTTCAGAAATAAAGAATATCTAAAAGCACAGTCTTTCCATTAGAATACATATATATCTGTATACTAAATTTCTTGCAATATGTGGTTAAGTGTTTACACCAATAACATTCACTTCAAACTGCGTGACAGATCGGTCGCCATTTGCTTCTGTTTGTGTAAAAAAAAAAGAAAAATAAAATGCAAGGAACAATATCTTTGTCGAAAAAAAAAACATCACTGATGTAATGCATTACCTCTTAACTGCATGTTAAGAATTATACATACATTTATAAAGACTACAAGAGATAGATAGATATTGCCAGTCTATCGGAAACAAAACAAAACACAAACAAACAAACAAAAAAACTTAGTGTAATCTAATGTGTTTTACTTGATTACAGTTACAAAATACTTAAGAGGTTTAGAAAAAACAGATTTACATAAAGGCGTTTATCATTTAAATCCGCTTTGTTGATTGCCGACCCGGATGCTTCGACTTAAATCAGTAATACTGCAAATCTGTGTCGGACAGAAATTTTGGCAAGGAATTTGAGTTTATGATGAGTGTGTGGTGATGAATATAACGGTGCCTTTCGTGTTATTTTTATTATAATCTTCATCATTTTTTAACTTTCATACATAACAACTTTTAGTAACTCTTGCAGGTTGATATAAAACTTACAGAGGGATGCGAATTATAGGTTACAATTTTGTACAAGACTGAAAGAGCCCCAATATCCCTACGATGCCCAATGTCCAAATTAGTAGAAGTAATAATGACTATAATGATAAAAGTAATAATTATAATAAATAATAATAATGATGATGATGGTTATTACTAACATTATCAAGAACTTATTATTATCATCATTACTATTATAATAACAATAATAATAATAGTAATAATAATAATAAAAACAATAATAATAATGATTATTATTATTATCATTATTATTATATCATTATTATTATGACTATTATTGTCATCATCATTATCGTTATTACAATGATTATGATTATATAATACATCATATATCATAAAATTAACAGTTCATGTAAGCGGTTTAATATGTTTTAGAGTAAGAGAGAGATAGACTTCAATTTGTTTTGCCTAATTACCTTGGAGGCAGAACAATTATATTACGCTGTTCACACGGGACTTAAAACAATATTTCATGAAGAGTTACATTAAAGGTATCATCATTACTTCTCTAGACGAATTATATGACTTTACTCTTCTGTATTAAATTTTACATGCTTTAAAACTATTCCCATGCTTTTTTTCATTTTTGCTACAGAACGTTTGAATATAATATATAAGACAAGATTAGATTGTCTTTAAAGTACCATTACAGTTATGACTTTCATGTAAAGAAGAAAAATAGTCGTATCTACTAAGCACAAATCAAAACAACAGTTTTTTCGGCATTTAAATTGGAAGAATCACACTCACTGCTCTATATGAATTATATGATAATATGTACACTGTTCTGTATTCTATTTTACTACTATCATGTTAGTTCATACATTTCGACCACAGATCGGTTTGAATATGACCTCTCTCACAAAACTTAGCCCCTGCCGTAAAAAGGTGGGTGAGACGGCGGGAGTTATGGCTATTGTTTTGTGAATTTCTTTACTCATAGATGGCTCCAAAAGCCAATAAGGAGACAATCAGCGGCCTATATAACTACACATTATTTTTCTTTGCGTTTTCAGGAAAAGCTTCTTTTCATTATTATTTTAAGGTTATTAATATCAATAGTATTATTATCATTATGGATGTTATGGTTATTATAATATCATAACCAATGTTAATAGCCATGGAAAAGTATAATATTTTTATCAAACCACGGAAAAGAGTGGGATTAACTACTGAGTCATTAGAGATTAAACACTTGTAGAGCCTTCTGTATGTAAAAGAATAATAAACTAAAATCAAACTGGACTTGCCATCCCCGGCGGAAGTGGGTTAAAGGCGCGTTTCTAACGAGAAACGGAAGCAAGCTATGGTTTGCTTCGTCTTGCCGAATCCGTTCAAAGTAAGCCCCAACACCCAGCTTATAAACAAATTACCTCAATATATGATGAGTTTTCGCAATGCGGGACAAAATTTATCGCGGAAGAAAACGTAATGTAGGCTGTTGGGAACGATGGTGATTTTACCGGCGAGGATTTTTTTTCTCACCTTGTTTTTGCATGAACTGAAAATAAAAGGGGAAAATGTACATTTTGACATATGTTGCACAAAGGTTATGAATAAATAAAAAGGGAGTTAAAACTGTCCACACACTAGCGAACACCGCTCGAAAGGATAATATCTACTATTCAAAGCAAATGAAGGTTTTACAAACTGGGTTTAAAATGGAAATAACAAAGGTAAATAAAACCCCACTCCGGACACCCTCTGGATAGCCGTAATACAGTTATAGGAAGCTTATGGTTATCGTATAGAAAATAATAAAGCTATTTATACACTCCAGTTCAAAGTTCTAGTCGGCACAGATACTATCACTTGGTAATTTAAAATGTCGAGTTGTTCAGCATTGTGACGTCATGAAACTATAGCAAGCTTTCTCTGGAGGCCGCTTGAAAATGCTCGGTTTGGGTACGAAACCAAACCATGATATCTGACCAAGAGGTTCCATCAAAAACAGGAATGAACAAGAAGTTTCAAGATTTTTCAGGACATCTTGATATATCTTGCCATCAAAAATGCGCTTAAGAGAAACAAAATGAGCTTGACCGTATACTCTATTACAGAATATTCTAAAATAGAAATTCTCTGTTGCCAATATTAAGCATTGGAAACTGACTCCCATCTGTTCTCCTTCCAACAAGCTTTGACTTTGGCACAATCATCG
>NC_061840.1:21325411-21327911 GCF_019202785.1 Penaeus chinensis
AATAGAAGAACTAAAAAAAATTAATGAAGTGGCAGTAAAACGTTTTAAGAAGAAAATTGATGGTTTGGAACAATTGACGCCAGATCTCCTACTAACTTTTCAAACGTTAGTCCTTCCTGAATTAGTTAAGTTGGCATGATGCCACCTCAAGGTAAATCCATATGTGCCCAACCGTATGTGGTGCTTCCACTGCCAGGGTTATGGGCATGGAGCCAACTCTTGCTGTCCAGGTCAATATGCTGTTACCACTGCAAAGAAGATCATGAAGCTTCTTGCTCTGTAAAAGGTACAAGTTTGAAAAAGATGTATTGGTAATAAGGAACAAGGAGAAAGTTAGTTTTCCAGAAGCAAAGCGATGTGCCCATGTGCTGTTTGCACAGCCAGGTAAGTCTTTTGCCTTTGTTCTAGCCCATCCTCCTTCTAGCCATCCCTTACCCTCCAATACTCTTACACCACACACTCTGCCACTACCTATTAACCGCAGTCATCAAATGCTGAAACAGCCTCTGGTGAGTTGTCCACCAGAAACGGAGTAGGAGTGAAGGGTGTATTGAGGAGACTCCTCCCAAAGTAAGATCCGTGGAGCCATCAGGCTCCTGAGGCCTCAATCCTGACAGCTCCAGCTGCCACCACTTCCACAGGGGCCTCTGCTGCTAGGCAGAATGCCCCTAAAGCAAAGGCACAGGTACGCCCTTTGCCCAGGCAGAGGAATCTTGAGCCTGTTCAAAAGACTCCTAGAGAGGGGTCTTTAGAGCCGTCAGGCAGGGATCCAGAGGCCTCAACAGTGATAGCCACCACATCCACAGGGCCCTCCGCTGTTAGACAGAATGCTCTTGAACCGAAGGCTCAGGTCCGTCCTTTCCCCTGGCTAAGAAATCCTGACCCTGTCTAAAGGTTGTTTGCCTTTGGAAACTAGTTCCACAGGTAAACAACCTGTAAAGGATCATTTGCTTTCAATGGTATATTTCGTCATAGGATCAATCACATTACTTAATTATGTTCTCGCTTTCATTAAAAGGGGGCATTAAAAGATGTCATAACCATCTCCATATATATTTACAAATGTTATAAAACAAACAAAATCGGTAAATATCCACGTCCCAGCAAGCGTATCAAACGGCCCAGGTGTCACGGGGCTTGTTTATGCTTGGCGCTGCTCCGATTGACCTCGGGGGCACGTGAGTCAAAGTATCGTGGCGCCTGGCGTCAGCAAATCCGTTTAAGTACATTAAAAGACTGAAAACAAGAAATGAATGTAAATAAAATGAATAAAAGCACCAACAATATACCACGCTATGCGAATTAGCGTACTCAAAGGTTTTCCTACTCACGAGGCCAGGGTCACAGTGTTCACTCGATCAAGTGGTATGGCAAAGTGACCGATTACATGGCAGAGTAAGACCAGGTGAGGCACACCTACGCGCATGCGCATTACACTAAGGGGATACGAGGAAACTTACTATTAAACAAAAATAATAAACCTGTAAATATACATTTTCACTCTGTATAAATATTTAGCAATATTTTATAAGTATTTTATAATCGGGTTGATAAGGTCCTTACTATAAACCCGATATAGCACTTTACAAATTAATTTATATAACATGGTAAATATGTTATATAATCCCTTTACACAACCCATCAAAATGTACTCCCAAGATGCTGGAAACGAACAGCCCAAAGGTGTGGGGCAGGACTTAACCACAGGTATTGCCAAACACCTCATGAAGTAGTTTGTCAACTTATAACTGGATAACCTAATGGAACTGTCAGGGAATTCATGCAAAATGGGAAGAACTGCAACATCTTCATGTAATACAGTTTGTGTATTCTTACAAGAGATTATGACCAGGGAAAATAGTCCAATTTCCCTGAGAGGATTCTAAGTTACAGTCTGTTATGGAACCTTTGATAATGGATCTCATGGAGGAGTAGCAGTACATCATGATATTCCCTTCCAGGCCATCCATCTGCAGAGGACACTGCAGGTGAAGGCTGTGAGAATAGGCTTGACACGACCTTACATTGTTGCATCCACCTATCTTCCTCAATCTCAACATAGAGGATTTGGAAGATCTACTTGGGCAGTTGTCTCATCCATTTCTACTCTTAGGAGATTTCAATAGCCGGCATCACCTCTGGGAAGATACTTTGCGCAACCCTCGAGGAAGGGCTGTTAATCACTTCATATCACGAATTCATCTTGCAGCAGAGGTATCCATTCCCAGAAGCTGCGGGCAGTACTGTCGACCTCCGGTACCATGGTGGTCTGATGAATGCCAACAAGCTGTTAGACCAAGAAAAACTGCATTAAGGCAGTTGAAATAAGGCCCAAGCGATTTAACCTTGATCCATTACAATGAGACCCGAGCGAAAGTCAGACGAATGCTAAAGGAGGCTAAATGGACACGCCACTCAGCCCTGTGATGCTTGTTTTCCCTCCCACACACCGACTTGAAACCCAGAATCAGGAGTTGTCTTCGCGATAAATGGAGAGAAC
>NC_061840.1:21332911-21335411 GCF_019202785.1 Penaeus chinensis
TCTTCTATCCTTCTTCCCACTTCCTCTTCGATAAACTGAAGTCTTTATTCCCTTATCCTACAACGCAAAACTCGAATTTCGGTTCCTTTGACGTCTGATACTCCGGGGAAAAATAATAAAAACTGTTAATATTCAAAGAGAAAATCCAATATGTGTTTCATTCAAAAAAGTGATATTCTACAAACCAGCGGCCAAAACATAGTGATTGATGTTAAGACGTAGAAATGCTTATATATATGATAATATTGCCTGTCTCTCTTATGTGGCAGGAGTACGAGTATTAAGTCTCAAAACCCTGTTGCCTCAACACACATGCACGTATATGAAGATGATGTTGGTGGTGGTGGTGATGGACATGGGGCTGATGGTGGTGGTGATGATGCTGATGATGGGGATGAGGATGATTATGGGGATGGTGAAGATGATGATGGGAATGACGATGATGATGGTGATGATTATGATGGTGATGATGGTGATGGGATGAGGAGGAGGATGGTGGTGGTGATGATAATGATGATGGGCAAGGTAATAATAATAATAATAATAATAATAATAATAATAATAATAATAATAATAATAATAATGATGATGATGTCTGCAACATTGGTGATAACCATGCTAATAACAGAAGCAATCATAATAACCATTATCATTATCACAAACAAAAGAACACACAAATACATTAAAACAAAACACATGAAATAACGCAATATCAACTAACAAAACAAAAAGACAAACCAAAAGCAAAGACTTGAATAAAGCATTCCCTCGCACTCGGAATCAGGCGGCGTCGCATGCTGTGTCTGACCGCGGGGTCCCTTTGCACGAGTCCCCGGTGCTAAGGGACCCGACATATGGGGTGATTTTGCCCCGCCCTAGCTGTCCGTCGGGTCAGATCCTTTCCATAACTAGGAACAGGAAAAGGATCGCCGTGTCGGCCTTTGCCCCTCGATATTCGAGGGGCAAATATTACCAATCGCTTCATGGACTACTAAAGTGGTGTTTTCATATATAATTATATATCTTTTTTCAAATTTATTTTGCATGAATGCGTGAATAGTTACCAAAATAGTTTCAAATTTCAACATGTATAAGGATAAGTCCGATATGCGAAACTGAGCCTCGCCCGGGCGATGCCCTTGAGGGGAGCCCGGCCTGTGTCGACTAATGCCGACTCAGATGAGAGGCCGACACGTTACCACTGCACTAGCTCGGAGGCTTCAACATGTATGGAACTAGTTTAGTTTCCTCCTTGATAATATTATGTCCAATGTGAAATTATGGAATAAAGGCCACAACTACAAGAGCAGGAGGGTGAAAAGGAAGTAGTAGGCTGACATGAACAGACATCTACAAGCGGAATATTCACATTATTACTCTCATTTCGGTCTTCTCTGCCAAATGACTGTCTTCCTTTCACTCTTCATTTTTAAGGCAATAAAATAATCCCTTAAGGAAAAAAACAACTGTTGGTAGTGTTTCCCTCGAGAGCGCTACGATCCCGATGTTAACACATTGCGGGACACAAGGCGTCCCGCGGAGTCGTGTGGGCAGCCCTTCGATATCACGTGGCGAAAACGGGGTACGACTTAGTAGGGGACCAGCTGTTAGGAAATAGTCGTGTGGCCGCGGCTTAAGAGGTTAGGGGGTCCCAGGAAAGGAAATGCTATTACTCAGTGTTATTCTTGTTATTTTGTTGATGCTGTTGCACTGCTGCATTTATAATGATCATCATTATCAATAATTATATTAGCGGGACCTGTGGGAACACACACGCACCAAAGATGAACTCCTCTCTCCCACTTTCAGCCTCCTCCTTATCCTTCGCCTGTGCCACCCCTTCTCACTCCCAAATCTCTCTTAAATTCACTCCCCTTCCACATTAACTCCACACTGCCTCTCCCATTCCCCTCCTTAAACTCCCCACTTCCTTCGTTTCCTTCTCCCATTCCCTACCTCTTCCATCCCCCTTATATCTTTGAGCCCCTTTTCCCTCCCCTCTCCTTTCCCCCTTTTCCTTTTTAAACACCTTCATTTCTCCTTCTCCATCTCCCCTTTCTCTTTAAGCCCCCTTCCCCTCCCTCTTTCTTCTCCCCTTCCCATCATACCTTTCTTCTTCTCCTCCTCCCTCGGATTGTCTTGTAAATACTAGATATATATAAACTACTTTAGTACAGTATTTGCCTCGAAGAAAAATAATGATAATAATACTAGGCATTTCTTTGAGTATACGGGCTGCATCAAGTAGCACTGTCTTCATCATCATTATTATTTCATGATTAATCTTTCTCTCTTTTCTTTTTTTCTCTTTCTTTTCTCGGGAGCTTAGCGTGTCTTGTATACGAATTGCCCCGTCTTAGTGCAGCTCATCAATAAACCAGGAGCCACGAGTATCACTTTGCCTCTGAAACTAAAATATCCTTATTTTCCTTTAGAGCGGGTCTTAAAGTCAGATATTGTGTAAGTAATTCATGGTCTTCGTTTACATAACCAGTGTGAA
>NC_061840.1:21345411-21347911 GCF_019202785.1 Penaeus chinensis
TGTGTATGTGCATGGATGCATATGTCTATTTGTATGAGTATTCATAGTCCTAAGTATGTATATGAGGTATGGGCGCATGAGTGTGTGCACATATGTGTGGGTGAGTACATACTAATGTATGTGCATATAAAGTGAGCATATCTTTATATATGTGTATGCATGCCCATGGAAATAGTTGTGTATAATCTATAAATATGTATGCATATCATATGCATAAGGGCATCATAAAGGCGTATGCTTACATGTGCATGTACACGAAAATGAACATAGTACATAGAACATAGTACTTAGGGCATTTGTGGGTGAACAACTATGTCTGCACTAGGTGCACATGCGCATAAATAAGATCAGTGTTTATACAATCACACACATACGCACTTCTGTTATTCAAGTCCATGCTCACATGAGTATACCCTGGTGTAGTGAGCAGGCCCACGTGTTGTTGCTCATAAGTCCACACTAGACAGGGCCAACCTTGATTGAGGGTCTTATCAGTGGCACCCTGGCTAAAATATTCCCCCTCCCACCAAGATACACCTAGGCCAGTAAGTGGGAGGTAACTCGGCTGTCTACCTCACAATCAAAAAACATGACTGAACAGGCCGCCCCACTTTGATGAACCTTTGCACATACAACATAAGGACAATGAGAACGGAATCCGACTTACTAGCATTACTTGAGGAACTCTCCTTCATTAAATGGGATGTTGTAGGAGTCTGTGAGGTCAGAAGACTAGGCAAGGAACAGAAGATACTAAATGATGGACACATTCTCTACTGGAGAGCTAAACCCCTAGGGTAGCCAGCAAGGATTAGGGGTAGGCTTTTTAGTTCACAGACATTTAGAAAAGAATATTGTAGAATTCCATAGTATAAACAAAAGAGTGACTTCAGTAACAATAAAACTAAACAATAGGTACAACTTAAAGATTGTTCAAGTCTATGCTCCAACCTGCAGCCACAGTGATGAAGAAATAGAAAACTTCAATGAAGATTATCATTTAGCCAGCGAGAGAGTAACAACCCATTTCACAATAATTATAGGAGACTTTAATGCCAAAATAGGTATAAAGATAGAAGGAGAAACCGTAGTGAGGAAACACAGAATAGGCATTAGTCGATTTTGCGGAGGCCCGATCACTCAATATCATGAATACATGCTTCGAAAAAAGACTAGAGTGGAAGTGGACATGGAATTCGCCATCAGACACCAAAAACGAAATTGACTTCATAATTTCATATAGGCGCGATACAGTAAAAAATGTGGAAGTTATTAATAAAGTAAATGTTGGCATCGACCATAGGTTGGTCAGAGGCCAAATTAAATGACACTTCAGAAGGAAACCATAAGAAAACCGCAGCCAAACTTAGCTAACTTGAAGACCAGAGTGACAGAATTTATCATTAACACTTAAAACAAATATTCACTTCTCCGCGACGAAGATCTCAACATTGACCAGATCAACAAACAGTTTGATGTCATAATAAAGGAAATTGCATTTGAAGTAGGTGGTAAGAACATCAAACAAAGCTCCAGTAAGCTCTCAATAGAAACTAGAGAACTTATGCAAAAACGTAGGGTCATTAAAGCATCGTCAAACAGGGAGAAAATAGAACTAGCTGATTTAACTAAAACTATAAATAAAAAGAAGAGAGAAGAGGTACGGAAATTCAATACTCAAATAATAATTGAAACAGTGATCTCAGGTACCAGTATGAAAACAACTAAAAGGAGACTTGGAATATGGAGAAATCAAGTATATGCAATAAAGAAACCAGACGAAGTGACATATAGTAGGAATTGAATCATAAGAGTAGTGGAAAACTTTTACAGGTATCTATACAACACAAATAAACAGCCACGGATAGAAGCGAACGCGGTAACTAGAGAACTACCTAACATCAAACAGAAGAAATAAAGAGAGCGCTAAAAGCCATGAAGAGAGGGAAAACACCAGGTGAAAATGGTATTAGTATAGACCTTATAATAGATGCAGGAGAAATTGCAACAGTGAAACTAGCCAATCTTTTTAACAAATGCCTTCTCAATGGAAAAATTCCAAAAGCCTGAAAAAATGCAACAATTATTTTGATTCATAAAAAAAGGGGACAGAAGGGATCTAAAAACTACCGACCCATAAGTCTCCTTTTAGTTACAATCTGTTCACTAAAATCATCATAACTCGCATCTCTGACAGTCTGGATTCTAACCAGCCTAGGGAATTGGCAGGCTTCCGCAGTGGATTCTCAACAACAGACCACATACACACGCTTACTCAAATAAGAGAAAATATAAACGAGTATAGGAAACCCCATTGTATGGCATTCGTCGATTACGAAAAGGCATTTGGCTCTGTACAAAGACCAGCAGTACTAGAAGCTATTCGAAGACAGGGAGGTATATTGTAAAATATTAGAAGATATATACGAAGATGGGACAGCAACCATGAAGCTCACACAGAAACCGATAAAATCCCAATCAAGAAAGGTGTTAGACAGGG
>NC_061840.1:21355411-21357911 GCF_019202785.1 Penaeus chinensis
GTTCCCATACCCACAGGACGCCGAGCAACTGCCAAATCGCACGGTTATTCCAGTTCAGTTTCCCCTCAATTAGATTCCCTACGGAAGAGCCAAACCGCCAGTATGTAAGTACAGTACATCACATAATCAGGTTGGTCTAAACATGATTACCTTAAAGCGACAAATATAATCAGCCATCCGACAGAAGTCCCACCAGTTATGTATTAACAAAGCGTAATTCAAGCGATGGCATCTCAATCGAGTGCCAGACGCTGACCCCGCGACCCGTGGCCGCGGTCGGCCGAGGGCACAGGCCCGGTAGGCTTCGCAAACGCTAAGGAATGCGAAACCTCTCCGAAAAACTGCCAGATACAAAATCACCCTTCTAACTCCCTCTAACCCCTAACCCAATCCTTACCTATTCCGTCCTAAATATGTAGGTATGTGCGTATATGTGTATATATTCATATGGGTATTTGTATATCAATGCATATGTATGTGCGAGTATGAGCATGTGTATGTACATATATGTTTCTGTGGAGGTACGTATATATGTGTATATGAATAAGTGTTTGTGTATGTATGTGGGTATACGTTTGTATGTATATATGTATGGGTAGTTATGCGTGTATGTATATATGGATGTATGTATGTGTGTATGTATGTATACGAGTATGTATGTGTGTATATATGTATACTAGTATGTATGTGTATGTATGCGGATATATGTATGTGTATGTGTATATATGTGTGTATATGTATGTGTTGGTGTACATATATATATATATATATATATATATATATATATATATATATATGAATATGTATATATAATGTATATGTATGTGTTGGTGTACATATATATATATATATATATATATATATATATATGAATACGTATATATAATGTATATTTGTACATATATGTGTACATATATATGTATGTATGTGTGTGTGTTTCAATGTATATGTATATCTATATGGGTATTCATAGTCATAAGTATGTATACAAGGTATGTGCGCATGAATGCGTGCGCATAAGTGTTGGTGAGTACATACATATGTATGTGCACATGGAGCGCGCGTATGTTTATATATGTGTATGCATGCGTATGGGTGTAGTTGTGCATAATGTATAAGCATATATGCATAGCATATGCATAGGAGCATTGTAAAGGCGTATGCTTTCATGTGCATGTGCACGAAAATGAACATATGCGAAGTAATTAGGGCATTTGCGGGTGAACAACTATGTCTGCACTAGGCGCACATACGCATAAATAAAATCAGTGTATAAAAATACAATCACACATATACGCACTTCTGATACTCAAGCCCATGCTCACATGAGTATACCCTGGTGTAGTGAGCAGGCCCGGGTGTTGCTGCTCATAAGTCCACACTAGACAGGGCCAACCTTGCTGGAGGGGCTTATCAGTAGCATCCCGGCTAAAATGCTCCCCCTCCCACCAAGATACCATGACTGCACAAACAGAACAACGGCCCTCATTTGCCGGAAGCGAAGGAGCCCCTTGTTACGGCGGCGATCAGAATCGCTCCGGAGCAGAGGGTGCTAAGAATCTCCGGCTAAGAACAGGCCGCCCCACGTTGATGAACCTTTGCACATATAAAATATGGACAATGCGAACGGAATCCGACATACTAGCACTATTTGAGGAACTCAACTTCATTAAATGGGATGTCGTGGGACTCTGTGAGGTTAGAAGATTAGGCGAAGAACAGAAGATACTAAATGATGGACACGTCCTCTATTGGAAAGCAAACCACAGGGTAGCAAGCAAGAATTAGTCGTAGGTTTCTTAGTTCACAAACGTTTGGAAAATAATATAGTAGAATCCCATAGCATAAACGAAAGAGCTTGTTTATGTCTATGCTCCAACCTGCAGCCACATTTAGCTAGCGAAAGAGTAAAAACCCATTTCACAATAATTATGGGAGACTTTAATGCCAAAATAGGTAAAAAGACAGGAGAAACCGTAGTGGGGAATCACGGAATAGGCACTAGGAATGAGTGGGGACAAATGCTAGTCGACTTTGCGGAGGCTCGATCACTAAATATCATGAATACATTCTTCGAAAAAAGACTTGAGGGGAAGTGGTATGGAAGTCGACTTCATAATTTCAAATAGGCGCGATATAGTAAAAATGTGGAGGTTATTAATAAAGTAAATGTTGGCAGCGACCATAGGTTGGGCAGAGGCCAAATTAAATTACACCTCAGAAGGGAAAGGAATAAACTCATAAGAAAACCGCAGCCAAACTTAGCTAACTTGAAGACCAAAGCGACAGAATTTAGCATTAACATCCAAAACAGATATTCACTTCTTAGCGACGAAGATCTCAAGATTGACCAAATCAACAAACAGTTCAGTGACATAATAAAGGAAGTAGATGGTAAGAACATCAAACAAAGCTCCAGTAAGCTCTCAATAGAAACCAAACAACTTATGCACAACCGTAGGGTCATGAAAGCATCGTCAAATAGGGACAATATAGAATT
>NC_061840.1:21390411-21407911 GCF_019202785.1 Penaeus chinensis
TCTCCTCCTTCTTCCCCTTCTGTGCCCTTCTTCAGAGAAATTAACAGAACCTGATTCTGAATGTGCATTATCCATATTGCCACTGTAATTACACAAATCTACATGCAGATTAATCTTATTGCTCCAAGGAAACGTGCACTGTCGGAGATTGCAAGGAGAAACCAATCACAAGTTTCTAGCACATCAGTTATTTTATTCTAAGAAATATAATAAGGATATGCCCATTACTCAAATAATATTGGTAATTATGTTATAAATCACTGATTGCATTACCCATAATGAACATAATATAATAGGTTTGAAGAAAACTACTGCATACTCAGAGATATCGAAGAACATGAGAGAGAGAGGGCAAGAGGGAGAGAGAGTGAATGAGATAAATAGATAGATAGATAGATAGATAGATAGATAGAGAGAGAGAGAGAGAGACAGAGAGAGAGAGAGAGAGAGAGAGAGAGAGTAATACCAACACAAATACACGCGTATAAAAACAATGCAGTTCAGAACAAACGCACAAAGCACATGACATACTTACTTACTCATGCAAAGACACTCGCAGACATAGACATACACACACCAAAGCAAACACACGCAAAGATACAAGCAAGCAAAGCGGCACTGATAGACCCAGGGAATCACACACACAGGAACAGACCCCCGACACCGAGGAACACTGCAATATAAAAAAGAAACATATACTCCAGCAAACAGACCCATGCATAACATAACAATAATGATAATGATAATAATGATAACATAAACAAATCAACCATAATAATGACAATGATGATAATCATGATAATAATAATAACTATTGGCATTATTATAATTATAATTGAAATACACAATATTAATAATAATGGTAATAATAATAATAATAATGACAATGATTATAATAATAATAATGACAATGGTGATAATGATAATAATAATGATAATAATGACAATGATAATAATAATAACTCTTATTTTTATCATAATAATTGCAATGCAAAAATGATTATATTGCTAATAACAATAAGAGTGTTGGGACTGGCTCTTGGGACTTCACTCAAATTCAGCCGTCCATTATGCCTTTAAATTGCCTACCATACACAAACACTGCTGGTTTTGATCTCAGCTCAACAAAATTGCCAGCCAAGGCCGCTCCCGCTACATCGTATTAACACACACACACACACACAGTGATCATCAGGACACACAAATCCCCATTAGAGTAATCCGGGTTTTACCCAAAAACAATATTCATAGTAACTCGGTTGTAAAAAAAAATGTATGTGTATGTATGTATGTATGAATGTTTGTATGTATGTATGTATGTGTATATATATATATATATATATATATACATATATCAAACATATACAAATATATTTATATATATTTATATATGTATATATGTATATACATTTTTTTTTTTTAAACAGCCATTCATTCTACTGCAGGACATAAGCCTCTCTCAATTAACTATTGAGAAGTTATGTGGCAGTGCCACCCTTGCCTGATTGGATGCCCTTCCTAATCAACCGCGGCCTTACGACACCTGCGTTTGACTTCTCAAGGCGATGTGTCGTTTTCTCGGGCTCGAGCCAGCAGTCAGAGCGCAGGCATTTTTACGACCGCCGTGATGGGGAATTGAACTCGGGACCACGAGGGCCGGAGTCCAGTGCTCTAACCACTGGACCATCGTGGCAGTCATATATATACATATATATATATAAACACACATATATATATCAGAAATGAGAAAATTTAACTTTAGAAATGATCTCACCTCATACTATACCTCTGCTTGTTCTACATCTTTATATGTGTGTTAAAGAAAGCAAAGAAAAGAAAAGAGTATGTAGATAAACATATATATAAATAGGAATAAACAAATGAATGAAAACATGAACAATGAATAAATGAGTAAATAACAAACTGCACAAATAACAAATTTGTCATATGAAATACATATTCAAACCAACGGAACATATTTATAAATACACTTATTTTTTCTCTTCAAAGCCCGTTCGACCAACTTATTCAAAGTGTCATTACCAATCAAAATACTAATTAACTTTGTCACAGGAGGGACTGGCTAATCCCGGCACTGCAATGCTGTTAATTCACAAGTGTTTGATATCAGACAAGTTAATTACGGTTATCACCAGTGAAGTTGATTAAGACCGACTTGCGCTACTGTCTGTTTAGTCATAAGGGTCTTGAAGGTAATTTGTATTAAGGTAGAAATGTTATCCCTACAAGGATCAAAGGTTGAAGACATTGAAGTATTAGTATGAGGACGACTATCATAACGCAATTATTTATAGGTAACATTAGTATGGCAGGAAGTATTAATATACTAAAACACACACACACACACACACAAAAAAAAAAAAAAAAAAAAAAAAAAAAAAAACACAGGCCCAGCAAGAGAGAGAGAGAGAGAGAGAGAGAGAGAGAGAGAGAGAGAGAGAGAGAGAGAGAGAGAGAGAGAGAGAGAGAGAGAGAGAGAGAGAGAGACGGACAGAGAGACAGAGTCAGACAGACGTAGACAAGCAACCAGGCAGCTATACAGAGAAGCATCTTATCCCATAAAAGCGACCTTTCTCTATATCCAACGGCCAATTTCAACCGACCTCGTGAACCGCTCAAAGACCTGCTCCATAAAAGGATCGTGATGGCCACTGCGGGAGCGCCAGTAGTCCCTTCATCAGCGTGTCCTGTTAGAGAACCATTACTCCGTGCACTGGGCGTAAGAACATGCAGAAGGAATGTAGCATAGAGGTTTTGAATCTATTCTATGACTTTTCGTGTTATTTTGTTCAGTTATAGCGTTTTATTTCTTCATTTTTGTGAAGAAAAAAAAAAAGCAATAAAGAAAAAAAAATATATGTATATATATATATATATATATATATATATATATATATATATATATATATATATATATATATATACGTACATATGCATGCACACAAAGTATTAGATGTACACATATTACTTTTTACTTTCATATCCAAATATCCAGAGCGTAAAGGTGAAATTTTCAATGTAATTACGGAATACTACTGTAAATTTCTTTTAGTTACTAGTGTACTGTTCGTTTATACATTTACAAAACTGTGAAGCAGATTATTTTTTGTCAGAAATTGACGATTTTTTCTTTCCTTATAATTATGGCGCGGTAGAAAGAGACACAAGGAGGAAGATATGAAAAAAAAAAAAAAAACTTTTATCTGGGAATAACCTACTTCAAAACTTTTTCTGATTTTCACTGTTTAACTTTACGCCTTCAAAGATTTATCTTTCGAACAAGTAGTGTGAGGCTTGTTTGTTTACTCTCTCTCTCTCTCTCTCTCTCTCTCCCACACACAAACAGTAGCGCCCGCAGACTGTACGTTCTTCCCTTGTTTTCTTTCGATTCCACCAGCAGTAACTTCGAGAAATGTAACTTGCAGGAGGAACGGCCCGAAGCAGGTGAGAAATTATGTTACTGCATATACACGTCAGGAATATTGCAAAGCGTCGAGTTCTCAGGCAATATGTCTGAAGAGGGAATACCACAAAGGTTAGTTGGTTGGTACAAAGGGGGGAATGATTTACGTTTGGTATTGGCATTGTCGTCATTGAAATTGTCTTTAATGCTGTTAGTTCTGTGATAATGAAGCGAATGATGATGTGGTAATATTAATGTTAATGAGTCCGTTAATGATAATGATTGTACGCCTTCTAATTCATTAAAGCAAGACTCAAATCAAAGAAATGAGGCTTGTCGTACCTCTTGATTATGCCCGTCATCGTAGTAGAGATTTGTGGTTACTTTTCTCACTTTTCGCTTCGAAATTTTAGATAGATAAGTTCAAAAAAATTCCGAATAGGTAAAAAAGAAAAAAGAAATCTTCATGCATAAAAAAAAAAAAAAAAAAAATTGCATAGCACAGAGTCTCTTAAGTGGTCTCAAGAAGTTTGTAGCCGAGTTTTTATAGAAGCTTCATTTTTTGTCATTCTATTTTTTCATATTAGTTTATTTTTTTTATTATTTCTTTAAAATCATTACCAGGGACAAAGAGGGACGTCGAATGTGCAAATATTAATTCTGATCACTGACCCAGGTTAGAAAAGGCGTCAACTCAGCCCCTTCATTATTTTTCTCACTGCCAAATCAGTCTTCGAAAGAAGGCACATGTATCCTGACCAATCAATATATTGTGCATCAAAGTGAACAATTTTTCCAAGCCAAGTATACACACCTTTCTTTCGCAGATCGTTAACGTCTTGGTAATTTCCATTTGGTTTCCTGCAATTTATGTTATCCATTCAACCTCCAGTCTGTCTCTCGCCACCTCGATTCCTAACGAAGCTCCCCTGAAGAGCCCCAGGGTGGAACCAACATAACCTTTTTCTTCGAGAGTTTCACTTTTATCCATTTTACCTGAACTTTTTAGTCTTTCAAAAGCTCTTTTGAAGAAATGTTAAGTATCCAGCTTGTCCTTCAGATTTTTTTTTCTGATCTTCAACTTTTTGAACTAAAGGCCGTAGTTTTCCCCGGTATGTATGTATGTATGTATGTATATATATATATATATATATATATATATATATATATATATATATATATATATATATATATATATATATATATATATATATATATATATATATATATATATATATATATATATATATATATATATATATATATATATATATATATATATATATATATATATATATATATATATATATATATATATATATATATATATATATATATATATATATATATATATATATATATATATATATATATATATATATATATATATATATATATATATATATATATATATATATATATATATATATATATATATATATATATATATATATATATATATATATATATATATATATATATATATATATATATATATATATATATATATATATATATATATATATATATATATATATATATATATATATATATATATATATATATATATATATATATATATATATATATATATATATATATATATATATATATATATATATATATATATATATATATATATATATATATATATATATATATATATATATATATATATATATATATATATATATATATATATATATATATATAT
This sequence comes from Penaeus chinensis, assembly GCF_019202785.1. Lineage (NCBI taxonomy): Eukaryota > Metazoa > Arthropoda > Malacostraca > Decapoda > Penaeidae > Penaeus > Penaeus chinensis. The sequence continues at coordinate 21,395,550 of NC_061840.1, forward strand.
ATATATATATATATATATATATATATATATATATATATATATATATATATATATATATATATATATATATATATATATATATATATATATATATATATATATATATATATATATATATATATATATATATATATATATATATATATATATATATATATATATATATATATATATATATATATATATATATATATATATATATATATATATATATATATATATATATATATATATATATATATATATATATATATATATATATATATATATATATATATATATATATATATATATATATATATATATATATATATATATATATATATATATATATATATATATATATATATATATATATATATATATATATATATATATATATATATATATATATATATATATATATATATATATATATATATATATATATATATATATATATATATATATATATATATATATATATATATATATATATATATATATATATATATATATATATATATATATATATATATATATATATATATATATATATATATATATATATATATATATATATATATATATATATATATATATATATATATATATATATATATATATATATATATATATATATATATATATATATATATATATATATATATATATATATATATATATATATATATATATATATATATATATATATATATATATATATATATATATATATATATATATATATATATATATATATATATATATATATATATATATATATATATATATATATATATATATATATATATATATATATATATATATATATATATATATATATATATATATATATATATATATATATATATATATATATATATATATATATATATATATATATATATATATATATATATATATATATATATATATATATATATATATATATATATATATATATATATATATATATATATATATATATATATATATATATATATATATATATATATATATATATATATATATATATATATATATATATATATATATATATATATATATATATATATATATATATATATATATATATATATATATATATATATATATATATATATATATATATATATATATATATATATATATATATATATATATATATATATATATATATATATATATATATATATATATATATATATATATATATATATATATATATATATATATATATATATATATATATATATATATATATATATATATATATATATATATATATATATATATATATATATATATATATATATATATATATATATATATATATATATATATATATATATATATATATATATATATATATATATATATATATATATATATATATATATATATATATATATATATATATATATATATATATATATATATATATATATATATATATATATATATATATATATATATATATATATATATATATATATATATATATATATATATATATATATATATATATATATATATATATATATATATATATATATATATATATATATATATATATATATATATATATATATATATATATATATATATATATATATATATATATATATATATATATATATATATATATATATATATATATATATATATATATATATATATATATATATATATATATATATATATATATATATATATATATATATATATATATATATATATATATATATATATATATATATATATATATATATATATATATATATATATATATATATATATATATATATATATATATATATATATATATATATATATATATATATATATATATATATATATATATATATATATATATATATATATATATATATATATATATATATATATATATATATATATATATATATATATATATATATATATATATATATATATATATATATATATATATATATATATATATATATATATATATATATATATATATATATATATATATATATATATATATATATATATATATATATATATATATATATATATATATATATATATATATATATATATATATATATATATATATATATATATATATATATATATATATATATATATATATATATATATATATATATATATATATATATATATATATATATATATATATATATATATATATATATATATATATATATATATATATATATATATATATATATATATATATATATATATATATATATATATATATATATATATATATATATATATATATATATATATATATATATATATATATATATATATATATATATATATATATATATATATATATATATATATATATATATATATATATATATATATATATATATATATATATATATATATATATATATATATATATATATATATATATATATATATATATATATATATATATATATATATATATATATATATATATATATATATATATATATATATATATATATATATATATATATATATATATATATATATATATATATATATATATATATATATATATATATATATATATATATATATATATATATATATATATATATATATATATATATATATATATATATATATATATATATATATATATATATATATATATATATATATATATATATATATATATATATATATATATATATATATATATATATATATATATATATATATATATATATATATATATATATATATATATATATATATATATATATATATATATATATATATATATATATATATATATATATATATATATATATATATATATATATATATATATATATATATATATATATATATATATATATATATATATATATATATATATATATATATATATATATATATATATATATATATATATATATATATATCCCAATTATTGAAATCATGTTAATTAAAAATCAAAAGGTGTTTCACATGCATTTTCTTGTATAATACTTGTTGGCATTTGCCAGAGTGTAATTAATTTCTTAATAATACATTATAAGCATCTACTATTGTTTCATATTTCCACACTCTTGTTGCATCCTTTGAGTTATTCTATGGGATTAAAATATATTAAATGTATGGAGACAAATTCTAAGATATGAAAAGTGACTAATAGTCTGAAATTACTTAAAATTAAATTATCATTAGAACAAGAGAAACAAACTATTTGTATTTTGACTTTATGCAATAATAATTATTATAGCATGATTAAATGTTAACTAAGTGAAGGTTGAGAACAAATTAGAAATCGTGAGACACTTGAAAGATAATAAGTATCCTTTGATAAGAATGTTAAAGATTTGAACTTAACCTGAGATGTTTACAATTAAGTTTGCTCTTTACCCGTTTTGACTAATCTCCTAGTTGAGTAAAGGCAACTCTCCATTAAGAGAGATTTAGTTGAGCAAGGAACTTGACTGTAACATTGTTATGACCATCATTATTATGATCTTAATAATTTCAGTTCTATTTATTTATTGGTATTATTTATTTTTGTAATTCCAGAAACGTATATGTTCACGGGATTTGAGCGTAAAGATCTGCAAATTGGCAAATGAACAGTCACGCAGCGTACCTATTAATCTGCCGAGGTAGCTTTTTGAATTCCCGGCCGTAAATCTCTGCAGCAGCTGTCCAAACTTTTTCAAAAACAAACATACTCTCTTTAGCACTAAATGCTCCATGGGGGAAACAATTTTTTCTCTGCATGGTATTATTAAATGTCTAAATAATTATATAAGTGGTTTATTTAATACTTGTACCAGGTACAATTAATTACTATGATTTTATAACTTGCTATCCTACTTTGATTGCGTAAAATATTGAAGATCTTGAAGGTTATATCTAAAGTAAAATATGTGGTTATAGCTCTGCTTATTGATGTTGAAAAGACATCTAACACGCATTACAATAAACGTTCTTCACGATAAAATCTAAGAATTTGCTTGATTAACAGTATATACAATATTTTAAAGTCACGCACGCACACACATATACACACACACGCACATGCACGCACACACACACACACACACACACACACACACACACACACACACACACACACACACACACACACACACACACATATGTATGTCATATTTGAGCTCCTTCATTCTTTTTCTTCTCTCCTAAACACTTTTCTGTATATTTTCTGTTTCGGCAAATATACTTCTGGGAAATCTGTTTTATTTCGGTAACCATTTGACGAGCCTCATAAAGACAGGCAGGTGATGTTAGCGGTCAGTTTTTTGTTTTCTTTATTTACTTATGTGTTTTTTAATTTAATTTTTTTTATTCGTTTTCTTTTCCCCTTTCCCCCTCCCCCCTTTTTTTTAATACTCTTCCCCTTCTTTCGTTTCTTTTTTCCCGGCTTGTACCGCTAACCTGTTAGTACATGCATCATAATCCTATATGTATACATGTATATATATATATATATATATATATATATATATTTTTTTTTTTTTTTTTTTTTTTTTTAGTTCAAGGGTGTTCAATCGAGTGTGTGTGTGTGTGGAGAGAGAGAGAGAGAGAGAGAGAGAGAGAGAGAGAGAGAGAGAGAGAGAGAGAGAGAGAGAGAGAGAGAGAGAGAGAGATAGAGATAGAGAGAGAGAGAGAGAGGAAACAAAAATATATTGATATCTTGTATATTTGCCTTGAACGTCTCTCTTTTGTCAATTTCTGTGTTTCCTGTCCTCTGCATTATGTATTTCACGCAATTTTAATTTAGTTAAATACGTAAAAAAAACACTGCCCGGTGAGAATAGGACAATAATGAATATGAATGAAAATATAAATCTTTACCGGTAAATAAACACATCATAAATACAGACAGAATAAATATTGGGAATGGAACGGAAAGGAAAGAGAATGAAAAGGCAAAATAGAAAATCCGAGGCAGTCACTGATGTAAGTAATGCGATTCCATTTTTATTGCAAGCCATCAGTTTCTAACGATTTACAATCACCTTCACGTTGCAATGATATATTGCAGAGAAAGGGATTTGGTAGTGTTTCAGTTTCTTTATACAAGGTAGAAATGATTCATATTAAAGAGAATTTAACGGGAAATTTATAATGGGATATTTAAATGATATTCAGGTCAGTGCTGTTGTAAGAAGACGTTGAGGATCAAAACTTAAGTGAAGGAAGAGGCACACTAAGTACGTTAAAGCAGCTTTTTGGAGGGGATCATTGGCCCAGCAATTTATATATATGCATATATGAATATGTATATGTATATATATACATATATAAAACAAGCGTAATAATAACAAAAGGTATAAAATATATGATAAACAAAACATGGCAAGCTGTAGCAACTGAAGATAATGATAATAATAAAACTTAAAATGTAAAGGATATTATAGGCGATGATACAGCATTAATGTTTCATCCAACGTCAATAAAAAAATGAAATCGCCTCTGATCACATTCTGGTTCACAAACGGAAAATATTCATTTTTATATACGAATCATACTCTTACAGTTTATAGAAAAGATTAAAATACAACTATTTGGTTAATAATTTATATCAATGAACGATATTTGTACTTATAACTCAATAAGATTAAAAAACAACGTACTGTGAAGTCTTACACTTGTATTTGCTTGTTGTGTTTAGATAAAAAAAGGCATGACTTTACTGCTGCAATTACGTTCCCGTAATGGCTGGACACACAAGGCCCCTCCACTAAAATTTCATGCATTCAAAGCTGGCAAATCATTGCTGGTGCCGACAAACATGCAGAAGACATGTTGGACTTCTGAGTACAGCCTGATGTATATTTTGTATTAATAACATCCCTAAATGTGATGCTAATGTTATTTAGAACTAGGGACTAGGGGAAAAAGTGTTTATAATGAATTCGAAATAATGCAATAGAATCTTATATTAGAATGTAGTAAATTAAACAAATGATTGCTAAATACGCAAAGGCATTGTAGAAAACGGTGTATCAAGACTTTCGAAAACAGAGTCCATATCACAACAGAAAAATATGTTATTCTTTCAAGTTCAATTTATCAAGTTTTACACGACGCTTGCCTCAAAAATCTGCGAAAAACAACGATGTTTGCTTCCTTTCCCTATCACCCCCTCTTTCTCTCTCTCTGCCGTTTTCTCCTCTCCCTCTCTCTCTCTCTCTCTCTCTCTCTCTCTCTCTCTCTCTCTCTCTCTTTATCTCTCTCTCTTTATTCTCTCTCTCTCTCTCTCTCTCTCTCTCTCTCTCTCTCTCTCTCTCTCTCTCTTGCTCCTCGACCCTCCCCCCCCCCCCCCCCCTCTCTCTCTCTCTCTCTCTCTCTCTCTCTCTCTCTCTCTCTCTCTCTCTATCTATCTATCTATCTATCTATCTATCTCTCTCTCTCTCTTTCCCCCTCTATCTCTCTCTCTCTCTCTCTCTCTTTCTCCTTCTCTCTCTTGCTCCTCTCCACCCCACCCCCCTCTAGCTCTCTCTCTCTCTCTCTCTCTCTCTCTCTCTCTCTCTCTCTCTCTTTCTCGCTCCTCCGCTTTTCCTCTCCCCCCTTCCCTCCCTCCCTCTCTGCCTCTCCTCTCCTCCCTCCTTCCGAACCGAGAGTCGAGGCGGGTCGTGCTCAGGGCGGAGGCAATGAGGCAAAGAGGTCGTTAGGGTTGAGGCCACGGGCGGGGGAGGGGGTCATGGGGGTGGGGGTCATGTTGCTTCTGGGTCGCACTTCCCTCGGAAAGGCGCTTCGGGAACTGTAGTCCGTCGTGATTGTCTTTGGGTCTTATATCTATATTCTTTTTTTTTTTCTCTTTCTCTTTTTCTTATACTTATTTATTTATTTTATCATGTGTGTGTATGTGAGTGTATGTGTGCATGTATGGGCACACACACACCTATATATGTAAATTATATATTATATATATATTATATATTATATATTATATATATTATATAATATATATTATATATATATATATATATATATATATATATATATATAAAACCTACACATGCTTGCTTGAATGAATCGAAAAAAACAAAACTATGGCAAACAGAAATGAAAGCAACCGTGTTATTCCTTTTAAAGGCAGAGGAACACTTTTCATGTAATTATTTATTCATCCTCGTTCTTATGTAATCTGTAAATAATTCAGATTGCCTTCCACAATTATTAATCATGTGTGTATGAGCTATTTTTATTTCCTGACGGCTTCAAACTTTGTTACCTCTTTCCTCTGTACGTTGCCAGCCTTTAAGTGAAGTTGAGATGTGAGATAAATTATTCGTTAGTATTCTAAATATGTTACACATATTAAGGGAGAGTATTGGTATAATGGTATTTGCATATGGTATATATGAGATAATACGGTATGGTATAGAATAACACGCCAATCTACATTGAACATGCATTAACGTGTAGCAGTCTTTATTTCCTTTGTAAAATAACCTAAAAATGAGCAGATTACTAATAATTATAATTTCCACTTGTAGGTTCTTTTTCACGTAATGCAATGAGTCCAGACAGGTGGTATAACTCTTAGCTGTTTAAATAGGAAATGATGAACAACACTGACATGCAACTTCTCCTTGTTTGACTGCGTGGCATACCTTCCCCTGCTTTCATAAATAACCCCTAATCTTATTATAGATCAGCGCTCAACAGCCTCCAGTACTGCATTCATCTATAGATCCAGTGGCAGTTGACAGGCGATATTTCGTAGCTAAATCTTGTAATGTTAGAAGTAATGAGTTATGACAGGCTGTTAATATTTTTCTTGATTTATACTTTGTCCATTCTCAGGAAAAAGAAAAACTGACAACTCGCCCCGGACACTGGAGTGTTTGATTCCTTGTGTCCTGTTTTACTTTAATCAGGTGGTACGTAACACTTTTGCTATTATACCGCATAAAAAGTATTTATTATTTTCATTTATATTTAGTGCCTCTAACACTATTTTATTTATGTATCCATTTATCTTAAGATAAGAAAAAAAAGTTCTCAAAACCGACTCCAGAGTCTGGACTGAGTTGCTAGTTTTTCTTTTCCCTGTGAATGGACAGCGTAAAGATCAAGAAATTATTAACAGCCTGTCAAAACTCATTACTTCTAACGCTACAAGATTTAGCTACGAAATATCGCTTGTCAACTGCTACTGGATCAATAGATGACCGAAGTACTGGAGGCTGTTGAGCGCTGATCTATGCAATCAAGACGATTGGACGGTAATTTTAGAAACAAGTATTATCTCATTAACAACGCTGCACCTTTTTGGATATTCAGATGCAACCGTAATTCACTTAGGAACCAATCAATTATGAAATGATTATGATCATAAGGTCACCGGAGCGTGGGGATATAGATTTGCATAAAAAAACATTGTAAAATGGGACGTCGATATAAGAAAAAGAGATGAGTAACGTTTATATAGTGTATATATATATATATATATATATATATATATATATATATATATATATGTATGTATGTATGTATATAAATAAATATCTCTATATATATATATATATATATATATATATGTATGTATGTATGTATACAAATAAGTATATATATGTATGTATGTATATGTATGTATATATAAATTAATATATATAATATATATATATATATATGATATATATACTTATATATATATTCATATATATATATATATATATATATATATATATATATGTATATATATAAAGTACACGTATATGTAAGTATAAGTACATGCACAAAATTAAAAAAAAAAATCACACTCAAACAAAACTCATATTTTGATGAACCGGAACTATGATGATAACAATAACAATAATATTACCAATTGAAGCCCAAACAATACAAGAACGACAACAACAATAATAAGCAAAACTGGCAAAAAACAAAGTGAAAAATAAAAACAAGACTCGTGCAGCTCCAGACCTAACGCCTCACGCAGCCTGTCGCCTCCCTCGCCGCTGCCTTAGGACCTGGAGGTGTCTCCTGAGAGGAGCTGGCACGGCGACAGGAGAGAGTGCGGCGGGAGAAGAGCGAGGCAATGAGGCAAGGCGTCTGTGACCATGACGAGGGGAAAGGTTGGGAGTGGAGGAGATGCCATAATGCTTTCGACTCGTTTTTCTCATAAATCGTCAGGTTTTTATTGTTTCCGTTGTCCGTGCTTGGGAGCTGATTACTCTTGTTTTTTGTTGTTGATACATTGTCATCGTTATTTTACTAATGATAATAATAATAATAATAACAATAATAATAATAATAATAATAATAATTATTATTATTATTATTATTATTATTAGTATTATTACCATTATTATTATTATTATTATTATTATTATTATTATTATTATTATTATTATTTTTATTATTATTATTATTATTATTATTGTTATTATTGTTATTATTGTTATTATTGTTATTATTATTATTATTATTATTATTATTATTATTGTTATCATCCTTTTTATTATTATTATTGTCATCATTATTGCCATTAATAATAATAATAATATTATTATTATTATTATAATAATAGTATTAATAATAATAGTTATTTTTATTATTATTATTAATATCATCACTATTTTCATTATCATTTTTATTTTTATTCTTATTCTTATTCTTATTCTTATTCTTATTCTTATTCTTATTCTTATTATTATTATTATTATTATTATTATTGCTATCATAGCCACTAGCATCGTCACCATAATGTTTAGGAAGTAGTAGTAGTAGTATGTAGTATCTGCGTTATTTGAATTTTTTCCATTATATTTTCTTCACATATCTTCGTGTATATATATATATATATATATATATATATATATATATATATATGTGGCATGTAGTAAAATTAAGATACACTATGAAAAAAAATAAACAAATGAACTAACTGTCTATTCGTCTATCCATCTATTTACTGTCTTGCTATCTATGTCTCTCTACCAATTAATCCTATCTATCCGCCCACTCATCTATCTACAAACCTATGAATCCATTTATTTGTTTATTTATTTATTCAATTATTTAGGAATGAACACTTTTCCACCTTCCTGTGTGGAAGGTCGCCCCTTTTCCACTTTCCTGTGTGGAAGGTCGTCCACGAAGCTTTTCCACTCTCCACTCCACAATCCACGAGGACGGAGTGACTACCTGTTGCTCTCTGGCGGTTATAAATTGCCTCCTTATTAATCATGGATTTCATACGATGATTTATCACCGGCGGAAAATACCAGCGTAAAGTAGTAGGCGAAAAGTATCTTATTCTATATTGAAGATGTATACTATGATAAGTCCACGATAGACGTTAGACAGGGAATCCGGGCAGGCAGGATGGCAGTTCTAGTATCTTAGACTATTGGGTATCATTTACCTTTAATTTTCCTGTGACAAACATAGAAAAAAAAGGTATGAATGAGAATGAATAACTCCACAACGCAGATTTTCTTCTTTTTTTCGCTTCCAAGTTATTTATTCTTATTCATACCTATTTCCACGTGATTTTAGCCACGGATATCGGATTTCAGTCGGAAACCGGATTTCATACAGTGAACACATGTACGTACCTAGCCGTTTGCTACTATATCATATTGGATTATATAGCACGTGCTAAGAATTTACCTTTCATACCACCGTAACTGCGAAATTATTGTTGAGAGGTAATCATCTTTTGGGCATTTCTGTTCATATTAATGGATATATATTTTTCTTTTATTAATGATAAGAGGGAGAGGAACAATTACTTTCCAGGGAATGCGTTTAAGTGGCCTGGGTGTTTATGAACATATATAGAAAATGCACGAATAAGAAATGCCATTGATTCAGTGTTAGATCACCATATGATTTATATAGTTTCACTTGTTACGTGAAACTACCATTCTCCTTTAAACCCCCTTTTCATGGCGAGTTTATATCATCTGTAGTAAATACACATTGTGACAGTGTTAACGAAGCTCAAATAAATTGACAGGGTTTATAATTCAAAGCGGTTTACAACGCTCTTATTATTATTTTCAATGGATTCTGAGAGAACGATGATATCTCATCTTCATGTTAAAAAAAAGTTTGGACCTGGGGACTTAGCGGTCATTTAATACAGCTTAACCTCCGGGATCAGAATCTCAGAATTTATCGTAGTAGGGAGAGATAACTTTAACAGAACCATTCACAGTAGTTAATATTGCAGTGTTACGTGTAGTTACAACTTTAAATAGTCAGGAATTCGTAGTGAACTTTAACATGGAGTGCAGTAATTGCTCTCATAGCTTATAGCTTATAGCTTCTAACCTACCTCATCTCCGTGTAGTAAACGTACTGAATGATTGTTTGACGTTTGATTCAAATGCCCTCTTTTTATTTCAAAAAAAAAAAAAAAAAAAAAAAAAAACATACGATTTTTTCTTGTTTTGGGTGAATGTGGAATTGTTTCTTTGAGTGTGTGAGTAAGTAAGTGTGTGTGTGTGTGCGTGTGTGTGTGTGTGTTTGTGTGTGTGAGAAAGAGAGAGAGAGAGAGAGCGAGAGAGAGAGAGAGAGAGAGAGAGAGAGAGAGAGAGAGAGAGAGAGAGAGAGAGAGAGAGAGAGAGAGAGAGAGAGAGAGAGAGAGCCATGCGTAAACATACTGAATCCCAGCAAAGAAGAAACACGATTCTTCCAGCTAGGATCGCAGTCTTGGTAACATGCTAACATTGTTTCATTTTTCCTATACTCAAAGGTACACATCTCACTCCAACGACTTCCGGGTGAGGTGGTAACCCTAACCCTCGGGGCTTGAACAGATGTTTCCTCCTTTCCCTCTCTTCCCACTTGTATCTCTGCTCTAATGGAGTCTTTGTCTTAAGCTCCTTTGTGTCAGCTCCAAGTTCTTGTGAAACTGTCGTTCTGATGCTGTGCTGTTTGGCTGCGTCGTGTACAGGCTCTCTCGTGTACAGCCGCCGTATGCTGTATCTGGCTGTTCACACAAACCGCTTATCCTGGAAAATAAGAGAATAGATTTAGGGGGTGTTAAATTTTATATAAGATTAGCAGTGTTATTACAGTTAATTAGGTAGATTAATGTTTTGGTAATGCTTTTGGTGTTACTATAATTTAATTTATGACTAATAATAATGAGTATTCTGATAGTAATGACAATGTAACTGCTGTAGGGATACTATTACTCTTGCTACTAGTCATAGTGAAAGTTTTAATAATGATAACAAAAATATTGGTAATGGGGAAGATAAGACTAGGACTATGATGGTAATGATAATAACATTAACGTAAATAATAATGATGATGATGATAATAATGATAAGGATAATGATATTGATGATTGATGATATTTAATAATAACAGAAAGCGTCTGCAAGTGTGTGTATGTA
>NC_061840.1:21412911-21432911 GCF_019202785.1 Penaeus chinensis
CTAGTGCACTGAATTAGGGGACGATTAAAAAGTTTGATTTACATTACATGAATTATTTTGCTGATTTATATTTTCTTCTATTTTTATCTTTATCATTTATTTGTTTATATATCTTGTGTGTATGAACTTGAATAATAAATCTGGATAGTAATAACGTTTCCTTTAGACCCAATTGTTAAACTTGGGCAGCAAAGTAGAGGTGATCAGCAGAAGGCTGTACTGATGTAGGGCCCAGGCCAGTAAGATCAAAATAGCAATCTTTACACACACACACACACACACACACACATATATATATACACACAAATCAAAGGTGACATTTTGTTGACATATACGCCCATATAGGTCTTAAGAATTAAGATTAAGAATGCCACTAGATTAGCTGAATTTTTCTAGTTTTTTTTCGCTTCAGCTTTTTCCTCTCCAAGGTAAAAGTGACGTCCCTGACACACACACACACACACACACACACACACACACACACACACACACACACACACACACACACATGTATATATATATATATATATATATATATATATATATATATATATATGTGTGTGTGTGTGTGTGTAAATATATATGTATATATATATTATATATATATGCATATATATATATATATATATATATATATATATATATATATATAATACACACACACACACACACACACACACACACACACACACACACACACACACACATATATATATATATATATATATAAACCAGAGAAAAAAACCCATCTAGCCTCTTTCAGGGCAATCGATCACAATTGCATTAAGAGGGCGTTCCGAACAGATGGCTCACTATAAAAAGGAAATCGAATTACAGACATCTGTTAAATTGCACTATCTCTCCGATGTCCATGCGTCTGTGTGCATAGAGAGTATAAATGTGGGTGTATGTGTTTGTCTGTTCGCGTGTGTGTACGTTTACACACACACATACACGCACACGTGTGTGTGTATGTATATATGTTTATGTATATATATATATTATATATATGTATGCGTGCATGTATGTAAATGTAAATGTCGAGATCGCTACTGATTCAAAGATATCTGGATCACGTGGAATTGCTAAATCCCACCGAAATACTGACTTACGTGTTTTTTTTGTTTTTTTTTTTTTTCGTTTTAGTCTTATTAATATAGCACAAATAATGATCATAAATTATAATAATTATCCATAAAAGGTTGATTTGTTTAAAAGTTCCCAATTCAACTGTGAGTGGGGGGGAGGGGGGAGGAATTAAGCAAAGGTATGGTCAATGCTTTTTCAGACAAGTTCGTTGCTTCCTCCTACTCACAAGCGTCAGTGCCGGGCATTATTTTTCTTTTTTTCTTTTTCGTTTTGGTTTTTCCCAGAAACTAAGGTTGTAATATTTCGTAAGTGAAGTTATATAACTGCTTAATCAATAGGTATCGAATTGTGGTAACTAAGACGAGTTTGTTGCTTCTTCCCACACGCAGGAGCAGAGAAAAGTCGAGGAAAAAGACGCAAGTCAACTTGCTATGTTTACGTCTGCCATTGTTCTTTGGAAATATATATATATATATATATATATATATATATATTTATATATATATTGGGGGATTGTATACAACAACGGAATTTGTCGAAGGTGACAATTCCGACAGTGTCAAGTAATGTATTGTGAAAGGAACAAAAGACCAGAGTAAAGTGTAGGAGAGGGATATTGTGAAAGAATAGGATCGATGTCTTATTGTCCAAGTAAATAACAGGAATTATCGGGGAGTGGAGGTGACTGTCTCGATTCCGTCTCCGTCTATTTTTATTATATTTATCGTAATGATCATGAGTTCTAAGTAGTTGGCGAAGGGGGAGTTAAAGTTAAAGTTAACATTAAGTTTTAATTGATTTAGTAAAAGAATATTACTGTCATATGTATGTATGTGTGTGTGTAATATAACACACACACACGCACACGCACACGCACACGCACACGCACACACACATATATACTCGTACCCACGTCTGATCCGTTGCAAAGAGAACTGATTCAGACCAAGAGAAACACCGGCTTACTGTCGAGGCACCGACGGGGATGGAGGAACCGCATCGAAAGTCGAAGTTTCACTTTTTACATACTTTCTCTTTTATGTGTCTTTATTTTTATTTTTTATTTATTCCTATAAATATGCCATTTGTTTTCTAGTTTAGTTTTATTTATTTTCATTTTAAAAAAAATTCTGCTATATATGTTTATTTCCAATTATATTTCTGTGCTTCCTGCATATGCCACAGCTTTGTTGAATCCAAGGGCTTGCGAAATTCATACTTCCCGACTGTTGCTGTGAAGACCTGAAGCTCTAAGAGCTCTTTGATGGCATCAGCTGCCAAAGCAAGATCACTGTGATTACGCAACTGTTGTCGTGAAAGTAACAGAGGTGATTGTGTTATCGGTAAAACAGAAACGAAAACAACATAAAATTCAACTGTAATGATAATTCTGACGAAAACACACATACACACATATCCATCCATTGCAAGACTGAATACATTACGAAATAGCAAATATATGTAATATCATTTTTATAATCTGCCATCTGCAGTAAAGCTAAAGTGACCGCGAAACCCAAAAGGTCTTAGTGGAATTAAGAATTCTGAGCTCAGGTAAATCACAAATCGTTCTTGAGAGAGATAGATAGATAGATAGTTAGATAGATAGATAGATAGATAGAGAGAGAGAGAGAGAGAGAGAGAGAGAGAGAGAGGAAAGAGAGAGAGAGATTATACAGACCCATAATGGATATAGCATATTAGCAAGAAAACTAAAAAAAAATAAAAATAAAAAAAATATTCTCATGACTTTATAATGAAATGAATAGATATAAATTTATACATAAGAAATTAACCAGATTTTGTTTTTCTCTCTCTCTCTCCTTCTCTACTCTTCTGTCTAAGTTAAACAAAGAAGTTTTGGAATGTGTTTTTATAATGACATACAACACACACACACACACACATATATAAATATATATATATATATATATATATATATATATGTATATTTATATTTATATATCTATGATGTATATATAAGGTAGAAAACACATACCATAGTATCAACACGGAAGTGTTTTACCATTCACACACACACACACACACAAACACACACACACACACACTCACACATATATATAATGTATATATACACATACATATGTATGTATGTATGTATGTATGTATATATATATATATATATATATATATATATATATATATATATATGCCACAGCTTTGTTGAATCCAAGGGCTTGCGAAATTCATACTTCCCGACTGTTGCTGTGAAGACCTGAAGCTCTAAGAGCTCTTTGATGGCATCAGCTGCCAAAGCAAGATCACTGTGATTACGCAACTGTTGTTGTGAAAGTAACAGAGGTGATTGTGTTATCGGTAAAACAGAAACGAAAACAACATAAAATTCAACTGTAATGATAATTCTGACGAAAACACACATACACACATATCCATCCATTGCAAGACTGAATACATTACGAAATAGCAAATATATGTAATATCATTTTTATAATCTGCCATCTGCAGTAAAGCTAAAGTGACCGCGAAACCCAAAAGGTCTTAGTGGAATTAAGAATTCTGAGCTCAGGTAAATCACAAATCGTTCTTGAGAGAGATAGATAGATAGATAGTTAGATAGATAGATAGATAGATAGAGAGAGAGAGAGAGAGAGAGAGAGAGAGATAGAGGAAAGAGAGAGAGAGATTATACAGACCCATAATGGATATAGCATATTAGCAAGAAAACTAAAAAAAAATAAAAATAAAAAAAATATTCTCATGACTTTATAATGAAATGAATAGATATAAATTTATACATAAGAAATTAACCAGATTTTGTTTTTCTCTCTCTCTCTCCTTCTCTACTCTTCTGTCTAAGTTAAACAAAGAAGTTTTGGAATGTGTTTTTATAATGACATACAACACACACACACACACACATATATAAATATATATATATATATATATATATATATATATATATATAAATATATATATATGTATGTTTTTTTATATATATATATGTATATTTATATTTATATATCTATGATGTATATATAAGGTAGAAAACACATACCATAGTATCAACACGGAAGTGTTTTACCATTCACACACACACACACACACAAACACACACACACACACACTCACACATATATATAATGTATATATACACATACATATGTATGTATGTATGTATGTATGTATATATATATATATATATATATATATATATATATATATATATGTGTGTGTGTGTGTGTGTGTGTGTGTGTGTGTGTGTGTGTATACATGTATATATACATATATATAAAATGTATATATATACATAGATTTGTATGAATATGTATATATATTGCTACAACTGCCGCCATTCCGTCTGCAATTGCCGATTTATCGTCGCGAAATCTTGAATTGAAAAAAAAACGTCTTTGACCCCAAACGACCTACTTGGAGAACAAGCGATCCGAACCTCCGCGCCAAGAAGGCCTATGTATAGGAGGGTAAGAAAGCCGGAAGATACAGGAGTTGATCAGCCACTGAACTGGGCTAGCTCAGTCAGCTAACCTCGCTACTCCTCAGCTGTGACCCCAAGAATCTTGTGGCGTTTCACTACAGGAAAATCGTAAGATATATATATATATATATATATATATATATATATATATATATATTTATATATATATAAATCATTTACAATGAAAATATTGATGGTGTTGTGTAATTAAGGATATCTATTCATGATGTTTTGCGTGATGATTTTCGGGTAATGTAAAGTATTGGTAATGGGTTGGGGTTTTGAGAAATGGAAATAAGAAATGATTTACGTTTTATGCATTTCCATGAAAGTAATAAAAAAAAAGCTAAATTAAGTAAATCGATATATAATTCTAACATCGGAATACACACAATGAAACTACATATAACATTCTATTGCATAATTTTAATAAACTAAATATACTCTAAGAACCAGGAAAATATCATAATACATGAAGGTTAAGCCTATTGCATCAAACTTTATTATGGACTTGTAGTTACATCATCCCCCTAGACTAAGACTAAATCTCATCAAACAACTATATGAGTATATTATTCCATAATAATATACACATATATATGTATACATACATATATATACATATACATGATGCATATTCCTGGCATGTAAAGAGAAAGCAAAACATATCTAAACTTTGAACATCCTTTGCCTAACTATTTTCCCTCTCAGCAACTGGCTCTTTATCAAAACAAAAGAATTCTATATGCTATTGTCAGGGTTCGTTTTAAGGCATCAGAGCGATCTGGTCAACGGAGACACACCAGAGGAAACGTACACAAGGTTTAAATGCTAAAGGGCACTATTTACACTAAACAGACACAGGATATTTACAAAACAGAAGGGAGAGGATCCAGCGGAGCAGGCGAGGTCACACGGCGGGAGGAAGCACACACGTCAAAGTCACGGGACAACAACTGAATTTTTAAGGATAAGTCCGATATGCGAAGCTGAGCTTCACCCGGGCTATGCCAATGAGGGGAGCCCGGCCTGTGTCGACTAATGTCGACTCGCTAACGTGTGTCAGCTGGTGCTGACTCGGCTTAGTCCTTACCCGCGGTAGTACCAGCCACAGCAATAACCTCGAGGCGACAATTGCAACTTCTCGCGCCCGGGCGGGGCGCGAACCGCCGACCCCTCGGATGAGAAGCCGACACGTTACCACTATACTAGCCCGGAGGCTACTGAATTTCGGTTGGTTTGGAATGATCTGCGAAGTTCTAGCTTCGCCCGGCCTTCTAAATGTTGCCCAACCTGTGCCAGCCTTTTACGGCTGTCTCATTTGATTGTCTAACACTCGGTGCTTACCGTGGCGGTGGAATTTACAGCAGGTGCTCCTGCCGCCATGGTGTAAGCATATCGCACAACCTCTTTACCAGCACGGCGGCTGTTGTAGGCGGTCCCTGTCTCAGGAATTGTGTATGCTCACAATTCTCTAAGTAGTGAACTAGTGTGGCGTTTGGCTCACCGCAGTGCCTGCAGCACCTCTCTTCCCGTTCTATTGTTGTAATAATCTACCATGCACAGTGGTAACCTAGGCGTATTCTGTGAAGAATGACTTCGGTACCTCTGTTGATTATTTCAGAGAGTGCCAGTGGTTCATAGCCTGCGGCGTCTGAGTACCCGCTGGCCGAGGGGAAGGTTCTCGTTTCCTCTCTGTGAAGCTGCTGGAGGAAGGTACGACCGACCAAGGCACTCTTCTCCTTAAGTAATTTTCGGCTTGGTTTTATCGTCATGGGATTTGGGGGCATACCCCTGCCAGCGACGGCTAGTCTGTCAGCAAGCTCGTTCCCTCTGATGCCGATGTGGCTTGGGACCCAGTTGTTGATAATTCTTCTACCCTGTGCAAGAATTCTCTGTGCCATTGTGAGAATCGTGGTCAGTAGGTAGATGTCTGTGGGTGAGCTGTGCTGAAGACAGTCAATGGCTGCCCTGGAGTCTGTGTGTATAACCACATGTCCTTCCCTTAGGGATGCGTGGGCTAGGGCTCCCATCATTGAACTGCTTCTGCCTGTAGCGAGGAGACGTTGTCTGTTACCCTCATGGATTGCATGGCATCCCTTGCTGCAAAGCCGTCGCCTGCAGTGTGGCTCAAGGGATCGACCGATCCATCCGTGAAGTATGTTCTACTACCTGGAGGAGTGATGACTTCAATGACCCTCTGCGCTTCTGCCTTTAGGCTAGGCATGGGGTATAAGCTCTTTTTCATTGACAGGCTCATTATATTACTCTATCAAGCTCTGTGCCCACAACGGGGGCTTCGGCAAAGTCGGGGTGGGGGGAGTCCATGCTGATGGCGTATCAACACCCTGGCTGTGTGAGACAGCCAGGAGTTGTTTGCAAAGAGCTCATTGTCTTCTTTGAGGCGTCTGACTAATTTTTGTCGTAGGCTTGTGTTCCTGGGAGCCTGGATGACCTTTGATAGAAATTGTGTTGCCATTAGATCGATTCGTTCCCCACATGGTGAGCGAGCCAATCGCGAGAGGCCTAAGCCCGCCGCCCGGAGTGAGGTAAACACAGCCAACGGTCAAGAGCAATCTCGCAGTTGTGACAGCTATGAAAAAGGACTTGTAAGGTATGAAACAGTTTGTCCTTCTCATCATAGAGTTTTTATAGTTTTACGTGTGTTGGACAAAGAGATATTCGCCCAAAACAGGGAATTTTGAACCAATGTTAAATAAACCCTAAGGGAGTAAAAACCTACCTGATACCATCGATTAAATAGGACTTATCAGGCAGCATGTGAATTTCCGTAGTGATAATGTAAGATGCAGTGTTTTTTATTTATTTTTTATTTTTTATTTTTTATTAAACAAGGTTATCAGTTACAATATATATATATATAAATATATGTACATGTATACATATATATATATATATATATATATATATACATGCACACACACACACATATATATATATATATACATATGTGAGCAACACGTAAGATGGTATTGAGCGAGTCAATGAAAGGGGTCTTAGCTTTCTGGTTTATTGTTGAAGATAGATATGAGACCCCTCAAGAGAGCGACCCCCGTGTCCCCGGGTCGAGGATGAGGTGGTTGAACTGGACCCTGTGTGGCTTGGCCTGTCTGCCGTGTCTCTGTCCTCTGTATTACGAACGTGTCCTTTTATGCGGCAGTTCCCTTTGAGGGCGGATATTTACTCCCGTGTGAAAAGAAAAAGCCGGGAGGCACCTGTGTCCGCCCAAGGAGAAGGGCAGCTGCTTGGATGGAGGTGTGATGTGTACCATGCGGTCTTGCTGCGTATTGTTGGCATCGCTCTGTGATCCGATGGTCGCTAGGGTCATTGTGTGGCAGGGTAACGGGTGTGGCGGAGGTTTCGCACTGAGGTACAACATTCAGTAGTGAGAAAGGTTACATCGTCTACAGAAGCTGAAATATAAGTGTACCAGGCCAGTATATGGGCTAAGGAGGAGGATGATAATACATTTGTCAATTAGCTTTCTAAGTTGAGAGTGTAATAAGAACAATTTGCCACAAGAAGGGCAACGTGTCAAGTGAGGTGTTAATTTCTTTGGAGTTGTTAGGATTAGTGAGTTCAGTGGAGTACCATCACATTGAAGAGAAAAAAAAATATTTGAACAAGAATTCCATATCTTTGGGCTAAATAGGCAAATACTTATGCTTCAGACACAAGGCAGCTGGGCCTGAATTTAATTCTAACAGTGCGCGTCTCGGGCACTTCAATTGTACAACTGTAAGTGTGCATAATTTCGTAGGATTCCTTCGTTTACGGCCAAGAGCCGGGCTTAAATTTAATTTCTGACGATAATAAATGTGTATAAAGCATGGTGTCTGCAATACGTTGACATTATTTGCAACTGGACACACTACCATCAGTACATATTCACAAAACCTTAACACTTAAGAAGCATAAATTCCAGCATTACTGAGGACAATTGATCTTTGAGAGAACGTCATGAAAGCAATTTGGGTTCAGTTATAAGTCATAAGGATGGCAGTTACTAAAATTCATAATCCTAGAGTGAATTTCATGTAGAGTGGGCAGGTAGGTGGGTTTGGGCCTAAGGCAGGTAATCGACATGTATCTTGAAACTATGAGTGAATAAGCGAACGATTAGCTTGGGAAGTACAAGAAAATGCAGGTGTTGTGAAAGACAGAACAATATACACACATTCATATAGGATGTAGTAACGAAGCACTTACTAGTAGGGTGCAATAAGTAGGTGAAAACAATAATATTGCAGCTAAAATCGTAGCACTAAATATGAATAACAAAACGGAGGAAAACCGAATTTATCAATATCTAGTTATTTATTCTGGGAGAAATTAAAATATAATGAACTGCAATGTGAGGACAACAATAGATAAAACACCAATAACAGAAAAAATATGATAGCAAATATAAAATGGTTACAGCAGGGGAATGAGGTGTGAGGTGAGAAAGGGTATCATTTGTTTTTTTTCTCAGTGTGACTTAATTTATTCTTGTGATGCAAAACAATACTAGACAGCGAGAGGCCTTGTAAGATAGTGTTAGTTGTGTGTATACTTTGAATTTGAAAGAAAGAAGGTGTTGGTGGGTATAGGGAGGGCAATAGTTAATATGGCACTAATAGGCACACTTACTTATGAGGAAGTGTTGGTGCTCTATAGAACTGCGACATCCTGGCTGTGTTGACGAAGGTTCGCGAAGAGTTGGCGAGGCAGGTGTGATTGGAGTGTGTGTCAGCATAGAGTGCGAGGATACATCTTCAGCGACTTCGTCAGGAGGGTAGTACAGGCTTGAGTGGTCAGCACGAAGTAGTAGGACAGACATGGTGTGGATCAGAAGAGGAGTTGGTAGCGATGGCTGGGCGTTAAGGGAGGCGAGGAGGCACTTCGACAGGAGTAGCTTGTCGGTAGATAGCGTAGATCGGCAACAGGCGTCGGCGAGGAGCGTGGTGGTAGGTGAATTAGTGTCGGTGTTGTGAGGTTCTTGGTCGCCGCTGCCATCAGAATATGAACGACATGTGAGATTGATTTGGGCGGGTCAATGAAAGAGGTCTTAGTTTGCTGATTTATTGCTGAAGATAGATATGAGACGGGTCGAGGACGTGGTGGTGGAGCTGAACTTTGTGTGGCTTGGCCTTTCTGCTGTGTGTCTCCCCTCTGTCTTACGAACGTGTCCTTTTATGCGGCGGTTCCCTTCGAGGGCGGATGTTTACTCCCGTGCGAAAAGAAAAAGCCGGGCGGCACCTGCATTCGCCCAAAGAGAAGGGCAGCTGCAGGGACAGAAGTGTGAAGTGTATCATTCGGTCTTTCTACGTATTGTTGACACAATACTCTCACTCCTGCCCCTCCCTCAACTAAGCGCGGTGGTATATTTACCGCAAGGAAATGAAAGTAGTTATTATGATCATGAATACAGCTATGACCCGACTTCACACGACACTAAATGTGCATAGACAGGGCGTGTTTAAGACTTGGTGTTACTCTTAGCCCATTTGAAGTTTGGAGCTTTTTTGTGTAGAAAACATAAGTATTTTATAAAACCTGAAAACAATATATCTTCATCAGTTGTATAACAAAGGCGAATAATTTGTATAATTGCAATGCGCAGTAAACTATAAGATCACAAATAAATTGTCGCGAACGTGCTGAATTTCGAAAATGGCGCCTCCGACATTGGAACTGTCACGTGGTTGGTTACGGAAGTCTCCTCTGTCGGAAAGAGCGCTCAGATAGAGGTTCATAAAAATGAAAGACTGCATCCAAGTCAGTTGACATTCATATTTTCTCATATTCGATTTCGTAAAAATATGTAATTATTCTTAAATGATACACAAAATATTGGTTACCTACACATTTTTTACTTATATTATTACAGAAATAAATTATCATAGAAGTATTAAAATGCTTTGTCTCAGAAATTATTTGCACTAAATCTTGTATTATAATCATTCCACAGATACACTAACTAATTATCATCCCCTTCCCCCGGGGGAAGTAAATCCGCTTGCGGCAACGGCGGGGGTTAGCGGAAAGTTAACGCGCATGCGACAACCGCGGCGGCGGCGAGAGTTATTACATATCAAATCATTTTTCAACCTTCCTTATGTAAAAATATACATATGTTTGCGGCATATATGCGGCAGTGGAGGGTGGCTTCTCTACTATGCCCCGCGGGCGTGTAGATGACTACATTACTTCTCTGAACTTTTTTCTGGAGGACCACTAATTAGGAAACAGGGCACATAAATCATGAAACAACCAATTATTGAGACCTCCACGGTCATAAACTTGATTAACATACTAGTTCCTCATTATACTTTGAAACTAAATACCATCACTCGCCCTGAATTCAGAATCCGCGTTCTCGTGGCTACACGAAGGAGGCGGGGAGGGGGAGGTGTTGGGTCGTGGGTGGTGCTTATGGTGCGCCTGGGCTGTGTGTGTGTGTGTGTAGGGGGGGGGGGGTGAATTTGAGGGGGAGAGTGGGGTAGGGGTATGTTGCATCGTGGTACGACATGGTGTTTGTGGGTTGTGAGGAGAGAGAGGGGGAGTTTGTTTTGAATGGGAGAGGGAGGAAGGGTAAAACACCGTCAAATGATGCTCCCTGTCCCTTTTATTTACTACTTATATATATATATATATACATACATAAGTGTATATATATATATATAAAACTAGATAGATAGATGTAAATTATGCATACACACACATGTATGTATATCTAAATATATATACATATATATAGACATTTTTATGTATTTTTATGTGTACACTGCGCAGACTCTAAGGCTGATTTCTGCAGAATTGACATCATCCTCGGACGTTACATATTTCAGATTAGCTCTTTACCATACCCCATGCCTGCCGCCTTTATCATGCAACTACATGGTAACTTCCTCGAACAGTCCTGCGCCCTGTTTGCGGTGCGCGCGCGCACACACACACACACGCGCGCGCGCGCACACACACACACACACTTATATATATATTTATATACATATATTGAAGACGCTCTTAGCCACTAGCGCACGCTTGCATACAGCATGCATAGGAGACGATGTACTGGTTGAGTCGACGTGCGGTTGTGTCCAAGCGGGTCTTTTCTCTACATATATGCGCACGGCTGGTTAGGCATCGGGACCGTAGCAGACGCTAGAAGCTACCTCGTAGTTTCGTGGTTGAGGATGCAATTATCTAATGTCGTCGCGAGCCGGCCTTATCCACGTGGCACCTAACAGTTAGCAAGGCTGACAGGTGTACCTACATTTCATATATATATATATATATATATATATATATATATATATATATGTGTGTGTGTGTGTGTGTGTGTGTGTCTGTGTGTGTGTGTGTGTATGTATATATATATATATATATATATATATATACATATATATATATATATATATGTGTGTGTGTGTGTGTGTGTGTGTGTGTGTGTCTGTATATATATATATATATATATATGTATGTGTGTGTGTGTGTGAGTATGAATATATATATATTTATTTATATATATATATATATATATTTACATACATACATATATATACATATGTATATATGTATGTATATATATGTATATATATGTACACACACACACACATATATATATATATACAGTCAACTCCCCGTTAATGCGGGGGTTAGGTTCCTGGAGATACAGCGTTAACGGAAATCACGTTAACGGAACATTATTTATCCATAAGAAATAATGTTAATAGTGGGGGTTAGGTTCCTGGACATTGGGAAAGTCTGCCTACTTTGGGAATTTTATTACTAAGAAACCTAAAAATATACATTATTATATATTTGAAGGTTACAAAAACAATAAAAACACACTGTGTAGTATATTATTTGTACTATTAGAAGGCTCAATAACATACATCTATTCATGTAAACAAACCTACAGCGCATCAGACTCGTCACCACTCTAGTGGCGGGATATTCGACTACAGTAGGCGGGAAATTCAAACCTCGTATCTTCTAACAGAATATATCTCAATAAATTTTAACCCGCGTAACTTCGAAATCATGTTATCGGAACTCGTGTTAACGGGGAGTTGACTGTATATATATTGTAGGTACGGCTGTGCACCTTCCTAACTGTGGATAAGGCCGACGATATTAGATGACTGCATATACATATGTGTGTGTGTGTGCGTGTGCGTGTGTATGTGTGCATATATATATATATATATATATATATATATATATTTATCTATCTATCTCTCTCTCTCTCTCTCTCTCTTACTCTCTTTCTATATATATATATATATATATATATATATATATATACGTATATGTGTGCGTATGTCTGTGTATATATATATGTGTGTGTGTGTGTGTGTGTGTGTGTGTGTGTGTGTGTGTGTGTGTGTGTGTGTGTGTGTGTGTGTGTGTGTGTGCATATATATACATACACACACAGCTATATATATATATATATATATATATATACATATACATATATATGTATATATATCATATATATATATATATATATATATATATTATAACTTTGTGTATATATGTATATATATATATATATGTGTGAGTATGATATACATACATATATATATATATATATATATATATATATATATATATATATGTGTGTGTGTGTGTGTGTGTGTGTGTATTCATTTATTTACATACATAAATATACACGCATATGAAATAATAATGAATTCGAATTCACGACAGAAAATGCTACTCCCACTGTTAGTACAATATTCTCTGACCCGTTTAGGAAGAAATGAAATAGAGAACTAAGGAAATCGTATTAATTTTTATCAAATAAAATTTAAATAGAAAATAGAAAATCGTTTGATCCTAAATTAATCACAAATGGAATTTTTAGAATACGTAAATATGCAGTTTCGCTCGCTTCTACGAAACCGCTTTCATTCCCTTTGCCGCAAAATGAGAATACAATTTCATTACCTTTTCACTTTTCGTAAACCTGGAAAAAGCGATTACGTTAAGGGAAAGTATTTGAAAAAAGTACATCACAAGGATCTCGAAATCTGTCTTTGTCTTCTAATCTCTTTTTGTTCGGAAACTTTTTATTCTATTTCATTTGTATCTATTGGCATAACACACACACACACACACACACACACACACACACACACACACACACACACACACACACACACACACACACAGATATATACACACACACACACGCACATATATACGTGTGTATATATATATATATATATATATATATATATATATATGTATATGAATATGTATATGTATATGTATGTGTATATATATATATATATATGTATATGTATATATATATATATATATATATATATATATAGAGAGAGAGAGAGAGAGAGAGAGAGAGAGAGAGATACAAATATACACACACACATAAATATATACATATATAGAAATATATATATATATATATATATATATATATACATATACATATACATATACATATTTATATGTATATATATGTATATATATGAATATAAACACACACACACACACACACACACACACACACACACATATATATATATATATATATACACATGTGTGTGTGATTGTAAGGGAAGAAAATAGGAAAGTTAGGAAATGGGAAGAAGGACGATAAAGGTTTCGGTCAAGTATGAATGAGGCGTGGATGTTAATTGGACACCTAACTAATGACTAAAACTAGCATGAATGTCGGTGTCAGTAGATGAATGTTTCTAACGTTTGGTATATTAGCTATACACTAAAAAATGTAGTCAGTAGTGACAATCACTCGCGAAAGAATGGGTACATGAATAGTGGCAAACAAACAATAGTGAATGGGAGGAGTGGTAACTCGAGGGCAGCGTAGGCATGCCGCCTTGAGAGGAGCAAGACAAAGAAAAGGTCTTGCTACTCTGACGGCTGAACAAAGAAGACTATAGACTGCCCCCGTGCTTGAACAAAAGGCAATGACATTTCCTACATACCCTCCTCCCACGAATCCTCGGTAAGCAAACTATGTGTAATAAGGAATTGGGTAAATCAGTGCAAAACATTATATGCGCACTCCAATGTTTTTAGGGACCTTGAGCGCCACCCAGTTCCACCAGACAGTACCGGTAGAGAGGCCAGGAGTGCGTGGACAGGCGCAGAACACAGGCGTGAGCTAGTGTTGGGCACGTACATGGTCAAGAACAGTGTACGTGGCAGAATAGGTGCGCGGTACGCGAGCAAACCAGGGCGAGAGCCCATACCGCACAAGGCACGACAATTGCCCGCCCTTTTTGCCCGCAGACGGGGCTCCACTGACCCTACAAAGCTATCAGGGACATCGAGACACCAGCATCTCCTCGTCCTCCCCCACGGCACAGAAAGAAAAGGAAGCGAACAATGAATGCGAACTATAAGTGCCTTACAGTGTGCAGCATTACGCAGTGACTATGTTCGACGTGACGATGTCACTCTCCGTGTTAGTAATGTGTTCCACTCCCCATGTTACTAGTGTGTTTCACTCCCGTGTTACTAGTGTTCAAAGTTCCGCACACACACACACACACACACACACACATATATACACACGAATACACGAATTGTAAAGGCTCTATATTGAACACCTTTATACATATGTTAAGCAGGAGTCCCGCCTGAAACCCTAGGCCGGGCAGCCTACCTTAACCGGACAAGCGCTAGGCAGGAACTCTCTCTGAACCTGGGTCATCCTTGGCCTTAAATACCCGGGAACTGCGCGTGGGGGCGCCACCTGGGTCAGTGTGCTTATGTACACAGTATATTGCTCGGCCACCTACTAACGCCTCGCCCTCGAGGCGCCTTATATTTGCCTCAAAGTGGACCCAACTTGGTTGGTCCTTGACTTGCTTATCACTTCGGTTTGTGTGCGATGTTCTTGGTGCATCTTCATGGCTGCTCGGCCCTGTCATCATCTTCATCTTGGTCCCAGGTAAGTCCGTCCGTCTTCGACATCCACACATCCTCAAAGGTCTCGCATAGGTCCTCCTTGACTTCTGACTCATCCAGACTTCCTCGTAGTCCTCGACCAGGCCTAACTCGGCGGCTTACTCGCTCGATGCACGTTCCCGCAGATCTCATCCAGGCCCTTCTCGGCTGCGTGCTCGTACCGACGTCCTTGTAGTCCTCGTCAGGATCACGGGCGTCCGGCAGGAAGTGTCCTCTTCAGGTGATGAGCTCCTGGAGTTTGACTGGATCTGCTGTGTCCAGGCAGGCGGCGCCCGTCCACAGCATCATGGAGCGACTGGTACCTGCGATGGCGAGTTCCTGGTCCGGTGACGTTTTTCACAGCATCAGAAGGTGACCGTTTCTGCAACAAGGCCTCATTTAGTGCCGTGTCAGATATCGTGAATCAGATTATACACATAAGGGCCAAGATAGTAAGAGAAAGAAAGACAACAGAGAAGAGGGGGTGTTAAGCGCCACTAGCCGATTATTTATATAATTTGCGTTTTTTAATGTTTGACTTTACTTTTTTTTTGTCTTCTTCCACAAAGTTAAAGAAGTCAGCAGCGATCCGCAAAGACCTGGCTTGAACTGCCCACCGTCTCTAATAGATAGGAGAGTAAATAAGGGAAACGACAACGAAAATCAGTAAGGATTTACTTGAACCAATTGTCGTAACGCAGAGAAGAAATGTATGCAAGATACGAATTCATGTACAAGTCACACATCACGACTGACAAACTTGCAGGCAAAGAGAGGCGTGATAGATCTTTTACACCTGCAAATACGACAGCAACAATACCTATTAATGGAAGGTTTCGGTGTCTTTTGTTCTACGTGGATGAGTGAGTGAGCGAGCGTGTGTGTGTGTGTAAGTGACAGTTAATGAGAGTGAGAGTGACCTCACACAGAGTGGACATGGATGCCAATCCCCAGAATAACGTTCGTCTTTGAAAGAAATTGCGATAAACTAATACAAAAAAAATTTGAACTACCACATTGAATTTAACATTTAATGATATGCGATGGAATGACGCACTAATGAATGGTGATTTGAAAATCGGGGAACAATATGCCGAGGTTACAATTTGTTCAGCTGCGCATCCAAAGTATCGTACTTTACGAAGGGAAACGAGTTGGGAAAATTTATAAATAGCCCACTCTAGCTGCGAGTCTGTGATGGGCACTCATATCATGAATCACAAATCGTTGGGATTTACCCCAAACATGGCAGCGACGTCTAAAGTGTGAGCAGGGTGTGATTAATAAGTGAATCACGATTCTAGCTTAAGCCCTAGTCCTAAATTATTTAACGGACATAACAGTGGGTCACACCGGCTTAAAAGTTGCCGAACAAAATAACGTCGGAACGCAGATCTATTAGGCATATACGCAACCCCAGGTAATCAGGTACTCTTGACACTATGATATGGGGAAGATCCCTGGTGCTATATTAAAATGTGAATATATATAAATCGCGTTACAAGCTCCGCTCTAGCGCCGATAGAACGTGTCACCAATGAACATGTAACGGTTGCTATGCATTATCCCTTTATTGTAACAATTCTAGAAAATAATTTATAGGAAATGCTAACTGTTCTCACAGCCATTTCAGCGTATCAATCAATCAGTATCAATCGATTGGACACACAACTGTCCAAGCGGGTTTGACTAATGACTTATCACTCTGAGGTCAGGTCAAGACGGGAAATGATCAGTGAGAAAAGAAATAATGATATGATATTCATGAAAACAGTAAAATCACGAACGCGCTAAATTCGTTGCAATTGAAACAATATAACTCTCTAATCATGGGAAAAATGAAATAAATACTTAATAAATGAACTATATTCATATTGTTTGACTCCATACCGTGATCACATGAATGGAGAGCGTGCCATTTGCTGTCAATCAGCACTTTAACCCAACAAAACCAACATGAGCATGACTGCACATACGGCTTAACACAAGTATGGGGGAAGATAGAAAAAAGAAAAGAAAAAGGCCCAAAATGTGTACTCACATGGTTATTCAAAGACATGGTCATGGGAAGCGATGGTCGAGCGGATATCGGAGACTGTGAGTCCATGTTGCATGCCAAAAGGTCACAACTACCACCCTCCCACCAGAATGTAAAGGCTCTATAGTGAACACCTTTATTGGTTAAGCAGGAGTAGTAAAAGGGGACGGTGGCTTTGACTCTTTATTTAGAAGAATGCAAGCAACACAGACATATGGCAACACGACAAGGTCTGGGTAAAGCGCAGTGCGGGTAGTCGCGGTCAGGGGGCGGTAGGCTGGCGAGAATGACCGGAGCCCTCCCGCCTGAAACCGTAGGCCGGCGGCCTACCTTGACCAGACAAGCGCTAGGCAGTAACTCTCTCTGAACCTGGGTCATCCTTGGCCTTAAATACTCGGGAACTGCGCGTGGGGGCGCCACCTGGGTCCGCGTGTGTGCACCCCTTGCCCACCTGCATAATAGTTTGGTCAAGCACAATGCGACTAGCGGTGCTCTGGGGACTTCTCCCGGTATTTATACTATACCCAGTAAGGATTGCCCCAAGTTTTACATAGGTGAGACCGGTAGAGCTTTTGAGAAAAGAATCAGTGAACATAAACATGATGTTAGATATGCTAGGGATTCAAATGCGTGTTTCGTTCATTTGCGTGATGAAAGTCACCAGCTTAACTGGAAAACGCTTAATTAATTCTTAAATCCGCTAATTCGTACGAAAGGAAAATGTTAGAATCTCTATCAATTAGAAAAATGCCTAACTTGAGTGCTGGTCAATGGGGCTTGGATGACCTTACCTCCTTGTTAGTTAGCAAATCCTTCCCTAGACTCTTCGACCTAAACCCTCCTCCTGAGACCTGACCTTGTTTGCTCTGTCTATCAACCCCTATAGATTCTCCGGGCTAGTACAGTGGTAACGTGTCGGCCTCTCATCCGAGAGGTCGGCGGTTCGCGCCCCGCCCAGGCGCGAGAAGTTGCAATTGTCGCCTGGAGGTTACTGCTGTGGCTGGGCACCACGGCGGGTAAGGACTGAGCTCAGCCGAATCAGCACCAGCTGACACACGTTAGCGAGTCGGCATTAGTCGACACAGGCCGGGCTCCCCTCATGGGGAGACTTATCCTTATCCTCTTCCTGCATCCATTTTGGTTTATTATTCGTCTGTAGAAGAACTCAATTTTATTTCTTCCTGTGGCTGTTTTCCTTTCATATATATGCATGCATGCACCCACACACACACACACACACACACACACACACACACACACACACACACACACACACACACACACACGGATATATATATACGCAAGGGAGTAGATGTGAAGAGCGTAAGATATGAGAGAAGTAGAGCGCAAAGGAAAAGCGCCCATATGGATGAGCGAATAACTCGGAGTGAGCGTGAGTCCCGGATGAAAGAAATCTAAAGCAACGGAGATTCATTTTTGTAAAATCTTACAAAGAATGCCACACTATATAACTATATATTCATTATTTATTTTTTATTATTAAGTTAACATTTAAAAACTTTGTATTAGCAAATGATAGGTATCAGGACCCGTGACCATTTTAGCATTTTAATGTACTAATTCATACTGACCAACACAATACAGAAAAATAAACGATATAGTAATAAGGTGGTGGAAATAAGACTAAGAAACAAAAAGATGGAAAAATAATTAAATAAACAGTAATAGTCGCAGTTAACGGGGGTGGGGGGGGTCCATTCTCTCCCACAAGTGAACAAATGAGCTATGAGTAAAAGGTGAACCACGGGGAAGGTGCAAGGACTGGTAAAGGACCCAGGCCAGTCGTTAATTAATTATTAAGCCGAAATTAGCCGCCTTCACACATATATATGAACTGCCGCGATGGTCCAGTGGTTAGAGCATTGGATTCCGACCCTCGTGGTCCCGAGTTCAATTCCCCGTCGCGGCGGTCGTAAAAAAGCCTGCACTCTGGCTGCTGGTTTGAGCCCGAGAAAACGACATATCGCCTTGAGCAGCCAAACGCAGGTGTCGTAGGGCAGGGGTTCCCAAACTTTTTGTTCCTCAGTACCCCTTAGGCTTTTTATAGGTTCCCATGTACCCCTAACACTAAAAATTAAGCTTAATAGTAAAAAAGGACATTTCAATATTTTAATTATTTAAGTCTGCATGTTTAGATTACATAGGCATCTTAAATGATGAAAACAGAAATAAAGCAATTACTAAGGTAACTGATATTTAGATCCAGCACATACAATACATACCTTTTTATTATTATTATCCAAAACATTAATGAACAAAACTCAGGTATTCTTATTTTAATGCATCGCACTAACTCAACATAAATGGATCACTACCAATTCTTCGAAATTTCAATAAAGGTGGTGCTAATCAACACAAAGAAAATGAGAAAAGTGCAATCTGAGTGCAGATTACAACACCATGTATTGTGCAAGTAATTGT
>NC_061840.1:21440411-21455411 GCF_019202785.1 Penaeus chinensis
GGTTCTGGTCACTCCGGGTATGAACCGGAGTGCCAGTACTATGAGTACTTTGCCTATGTACTCATACATAAGTAATGGTAGCGACGTTTTACACACACTCCCCGTGGGCAGTCGTGGGATTTTTTTTTCGAATTTTGAAACACACATCTGCATGTCATCAGAATAGCAGTTATGATCAACTGCATAAGTTGGGAAACTCTTGGATCTTATGATATATAAAGAAAACTTATGTAATACACAGGGAGGAATTTAGAAGAAAAAAATGTACAAATCACATTTCTAAAGCAGGTTCATTTGATTATGGGAGAGATAAATTGGAGAAAACTGGTATTATGCTTTGAATTGTAAAGAGGAAACAGGACTGAGAAATCGTATATTATCATACTATTATAATATTTAATACTATTATAATATATAGGGTAGAATGGATAAAGCTTATTTTCAGCAATACAAAAATAGATAGTAATGGATATGGAGCATTAAAAAAGAAAATGTGGTTCCTAGAAAAAGAAAAGAAAAAAAAAAGTAGACAAGACTTTAGTGTTTAATAGACTGAAATCGTAAATTAAAACAATAGCAGACATTGTTTAAGAGAAAGATTGGATGGAAGATGAAAAAAAAAAAAAAATACATTAAAACATTATAATTGGTATTTTCACTCATTAGGTCTAGGTCAAAAACTTATCTTTCCATTTTTGATTTAATTGTCTATCATTTTTTAAGTAGGTCATCAACCCTCTCTGACGCTGATGGTGATTGCAGCCTGATTGATTCCTGTGTGCGGAGGGTCCTGTGAAAGGCTGGTTTGCTTCTTCTGTCGACTAACTTGGTGTGTTGCATTTCCATCCCAAAGGACATCACATGCTGTTGTCCAAAAGATCATGACAAGGAAATCATAAAATGCTGGATTTTGCAATGAACCTTTTCCTGTTACATGCTTGTTTTCCTCGTGTCTGATGAAAGTTGATTGGAGATTTTTCCATTTACATATAAATTGCTTGGATTCTATGCCTGGAATCTGGAGCAGGATAAAATAGTTATAAATACATGCTTTTGTGTATGTTTATGTGTACATGTATGTGCGTGCGTGTGCATAGATACACACACACACACATATATGTTTATATATTTATATATATACACGCATATATATATATATAAATATATATATATATGATTAATTATAAATATATCTATAAGTATATGTACAATATATATATATATATATATATATATATATATATATATATATATTAGATAGATATATTTTATACACACAGAAATATATATAATAACAAAAATAAATTAATGACCATGAACATGCAAATACATATATATATATATATATATATATATATATATATATTCATATACATTATATACATATATATACATTATATACATATATATACATACATACATACATATATATATATATATATATACACACATCATATACATACATATATATATATATACACACATCATATACATACATATATATATATATATACACACATCATATACATACATATATATATTCATATATATCATTATATATTATATAATCATATTTATCATCATCATCATAACGCCAACGAGGGCGCATGGCCGCAACCACCCTTCGCTTCCAGCCACGGGGGTCATGGTGAGTCTCCAGGCCCTCGGCCCATCTCTAACTCCTCGCTGCAGGTCTCGTTTAGCTGCCCAAGCCTATAGCCTAAGTCGTCCCACGGCCCTCCTCCACACAGGATTGTCTCGCAGAGAGGTAACCTGATGGGCAGGGTCATCTACAGGGAAACGAGCAAGGTGTCCATATAACCTGAGTTGGCAATCCTGAATTATGCAAATAACAGGTCTCATGCTAGTCTCACGGTGTAGCCGCTGGTTGGAGACATGGTCTGTAACCCATGATCCGGCGAAGAGACTTGTTACAGAAGGCATCAAGACAAGACTCCAAGGCACTAGATAGCACTCAGGTTTCGCTTCCATAGAGCAAAACTGGCAGTATCAAGTCCTCGAAGACATGTAGCTTGGTCCTTCTGCACAGGTACTGACATCTCCAAATGCTCTTGTTGACTGAGTTCATGGCAATTGCTGCTAGACCAATCCGTCTATTGACTTCTTGGTCTGACAGCCCAGAGATATGGACTACAATACCAAGGTATGCAAAACTCTCTGTGACTTCAGCGTCCTCACAGCAAGCATGGATCAACTGAACGGGTTCCCCTAAAAGGCCTCCAAAGTCCTGACTCTTGGTCTTTGTCTGGGAGACCTCTAGGCCCAAGTCAAGGCCTGACACCTTGATATTACCTGGTGTTGCGCCACACTGACTTTAGGTAGTAGGTCTGCCCATTATCCAGTCCATGCAGGTGTTGAAAAGTGTTGGTGCACGGACACTGCCTTGCCTCACATCTGAATTACCAGGGAAGAAGTTCGACAGGCCCCCACCACACTTTACAGCACTTTCAGTATCGGTAAAAAGACCAATAATCCGTGTCGGAATTCCCCTAAATCTCAGAATCTCCTATAGAGATTCTTGATGCACTAAGCCTAACAGCTTCTTGAGGTCGATGACAGCGTTCCATAATTACTCAAAGCGCTAGGATACAGTCTGTTGAGGACTGGGCAGGAGTGAATCCAGATTGCTTCGGTCTCCAGTGCCTTAGTAGGTGGGCGCAGATCTGTTTCAGAAGAATGTCGGCGAAAATTTGCCTGGTATGCTGAGCAGTGTGTAATGCTACAGTCCTAACGAATGGTACCAGACTGCCAGATGACAGTCAAGACTGCATGCAAGCTCCTTGCCATAGGTTCGCCCCCAGCCTATAACAGTTCAGTAGGGATATCACTTATGCCTGTGGCTCTCCAACACTTCAGCTTGGAAATCGCCATCACAACTTCAATTAGGGTAGAAGGTTCCTCACTGATGGGTGGGTGTGGCACAGGTAATGTGATACCACTTGCATCCAAGCTATCAGTTGGAGGATCTACCTGATACAGCTGCACAAAATATTCAGCCCAACGTTCACAAATCCCAACATGCTCTGAAATGACCTGTCAATCCACTGAGCGGACTGCTGTCATCTGTGACAGGTAGGCAGGACGAAGGTCATTTACCAAGAAATGGCCTCTAACCTCCTCAGTAAAGTTCCTGATGAATTGTTCCTTGTCCCTTCTCAGCAGTGCCCAAGCCCTATGCACCTAAGAGTAACGCAAGTCCTGATTGCCATTCAGCCGAGGCATGCAACAGGTTTCAGTGCCCTCAGGCGTATGCCAATGGACTCCTGTGCTGCATCGAGTGCATAGAGCAATTGGGTCTGTCAGCGTTTCGAGTTCTGTGAATCGATCAGAGACTGCCGTGGCGAACCCATGGGCACACTCCTACAGTCTGTGCAAGTGAAACCCCCTTGGAGGGAGGAGGAGTTTTGAATGTAGCCACTACCAGCCTATGGTGAGTGCCACAGAACTCGGCACTCCGGTAAACCCTGCAGTTCTGGAGGATCCTCCATCGAGTGCTGACAAGAATGCAGCCAATACCAGCCTATAGTCAGTGCCACAGAACTCGGCACTCTGGTATACCCTGCAGTTCTCCATCGAGTGCTGACAAGAATGTGATCGATCTCCTTGGCCACACCCTCTAACAGAAGCCGCCTTGCAGCAGAGGGGTGGCCTGAGGTCCCAATGATCTGGTGAGCCGGAACAGAGGGTTACCTATACTGGAGGGGTCACCAGTGAGGGATGAGACAAAATGGCTTCCTGGTGCACCAAGGCCTATGAGAGGGGATGGTGCGCTCACCCCTAGTTCATTCCATCTTGGACCAGGAAGAACTCTCCCAATTGTTTGCCCTGCACGGCGTTCCGTATTACCAGAAGACAGGAATCCTAGAGGTTGAACAATGCTGCACAATGCGTCCTGCAGTTAGCAACACACCTCGTTGGTCCTCTATTCAGGTTAGATCAAGGCCCGGTCAAGTCAATTGGCTGGTCAGATATGGCTAGGGTCAAGCAGGCACTGTCCAGTCAGTAGCGCATAGGTCTGCCATTAGCACTGTAATTGTGAATGTGTATATTTCCTCACTACCTCTATGGTTGTTGGGTGGGAGATTAGGAAATTAAATTTTACAAAGAACTTGCTCTTTCCCTGACGACCTTTGCAATCCCCTGGCCAATCCCTGTGCAACATCACATGTGTCACTCTGAAACTTTACCAGATTCGAAAGGGCAAGAATGTGAATCATAATGGTTCCCGAGCTCCTAAACCAGGTAAGGGGAAAAGTCCTTCTCAATCCATTAAGGAAATCTTACCTGGTAAATATGAAAGTGTATCATATAGTAAATACCTAGTTGTGAAGACCATTGATTGCCTGATCATTTTCATTACCAGTCTAGAGTGACCGTCTCCGTGTGATATGTGACATTCCTTGGGCTCAAGTCTCATATTCTCCTCGCAAAACACTCATTAAGTGTAAGGTATTATCTCTTCCCGAGACCTGATGAGGTATGCTGAGAAAAAACTGTTAGAAGAATTAAAATAGTTTAATGTAGTGGCAGTAAAACATTTTAAAAAGAAATTTGATTGTTTGGAACAGTCGACACAAGCGCCTAACTTTTGTAATCAGTTAGGGTTGGGCACATGGATCTACCTTGAGGTGGTAGCATGCCAACTTATGTGGTGCTTCCACTGCCAAGGTTATGGGCATAGAGCTAACTCTTGCCGTTTTAAGGAAAATGGACAACCATGAGTTTGTGTAAAGTGTGGTATAACAGGTCATCAAGGAGATGACAACTGTCCAGGACCAATATGCTGTTACCACTGCAAAGATCATGAAGCTTCTTCTAAGCAATGTAAAAGGTACAAGTTTGTAAAAAGAAGTATTGGTAATAAGGAGCAAGGAGAAAGTTTTCTGGAGGCAAAGCAAATTACTCGTGTGCTGCTTGCAAAGCCAGGTTAAGTCCTTTAACTTGGTTCTAGACTGTCCATCTTCCCGCTATCCCTTACCCTCCAATACTTCTTTCACCACACACTCTGACACTACCTTTAAACTTCAGGTCTCAAATGCTGCCTCTGGTGAGTTGTCTACCAGAAACGGAGTAGGAGTGAAAGGTCTATTTAGGAGACTCCTTCCAAAGTAAGGTCTTTGGAGCCATCAATCAAGGTTCCAGAGACCTCAACGGTGACAACTCCAGCTGCCACCACACCCTCAGGGGCCTCTGCTGCAAGGCAGAAAGCCCCTGAAGTTAAGCTCAGGTATGCCCTTTGCCCAGGCAGAGGCATCCCGAGTTTAAAATACTCTTCCTAGAGTGG
Source organism: Penaeus chinensis (assembly GCF_019202785.1). Taxonomy (NCBI): domain Eukaryota; kingdom Metazoa; phylum Arthropoda; class Malacostraca; order Decapoda; family Penaeidae; genus Penaeus; species Penaeus chinensis. Next base: position 21,445,717 of record NC_061840.1, read on the forward strand.
GGTCTTTGAAGCCATCAGGCAGGGCTCCAGAGGCCTCAATGGTGACAGCTTCAGCTGCCACCACATCCACAGGGGCTGCTGCTAGACAAAATGCTCCTGAACAAAAGGTTCAGGTCTGTCTTTTGACTAAAGCAAAGAAATGCTGAGCCTGTCCAAGGGAAACCTGTGGAAACTAGTGCCACAGGTAAACAACCCATCAAAAGGTACTCCAGGATGCTGGAAAAGGACAGCCTAAAGGTTGGGTAGGCTTTAACCACAGATGCTGCCAAACACCTTATGAAGACCTAATCCAATGGAACTGTCAACGAATTCATGCAAAATGGGAAGAACTGCAACATCTGATAGCCTTATGTAACCCAGTTTGTGTATGCCTAACAGAGATTATGACCATGGAAAATCACTGCGAGGATACTAAGTTCAAGTCCATTATGGGACCTTTGATAATGGATCTCATGGAGGAGTAGCAGTGACGGTACATCAGTATAGTACCTTCCAGACAACACTGCAGGTGAAGGCTGTAAGAATAGGCTTGACACGACCTTACACTGTTGCATCCATCTACCTATCTCCACATAATCTCAACATAGATGATTTGGAAGATGCTGTTAATCACTTCATATCATGAATTCACCTTGCAGCAGAAGCATCCATTTCCAAAAGTAGTGGGCAGTACTGTCGACCTCCGGTACCATGGTGGTCTGATAAATGCCAACAACCTGGTAGAGCAATAAAGGCTGCATTAAGGCAGTTGAAACGACGCTCCAGCGATGTAACCTTGATCCATTACATAAAGACCAAAGCCAAGGCCGTGCTAGTGCTCAAGGAGGCTAGACAGAGGTCATGGAGACAGTATGTATCCTCGATTAACTCTGTGACCCCCTTAGCATGGGTATGGAACAAGGTGTGTAAGATTACTGGAAAGAGCACATCCTTGTAACCACTTGCTCTGAACATAAATTGCAGACAAAAAAGATAAATCCATGGCAGAGATCTTACACTAGTAGATTCTCTACTCTTTGGGCTGAACAGGTACGACACCCAGTGTCCTGCTTCAGTAGGACTGCTGCAGAACTTCCATTCTTGTCATTTTTGCACAAGGAGATGGACTCTGCTTTGCAGCTCTGCTGTAATACTGCCCCAGGAAGTAACAGCATTCCATAACAAAGGATATCCCAAAAGTCCCCATTGGACCTATTCAATAGGATCTATAGGGAGGGCACAGTGCCATACACATGGAAAGAGGTTATAATCATTCCTGTCCCTAAACCTGGCAAGAATGCATCCATACCAGGGAATTACAAACCAATTTCTCTCACCAGCTGCATCTGCAAGCTGATGGAGAAAATGGTAAACTTCAGGTTGACATGGCTGCTAAGAAAGGAAAACGTGCTGACCCCATATAAATATGAATTTAGGAAATTGAGATCGACCACAGATGCACTTGTGAGGATGGAAAGTGCTACACAGAATTCCTTCTCACAGTGATGTCATATGTTAGCAGTCGTCCTTGACTTTGAAAAGGCTTATAATACCAGTTGGAAGCATGGCACACTCATGAGCTGTATGACATTAGTTGAAGAGGAGCATTACCGACCTTCATACAAAGCTTCCTTGCTAACAGGAAGTTTAGAGTGAGGGTGGGAAACAGTTTCCTCTAACCTAGGAGATCAGCTAGAAGGGTTCCCAGAAGGGAGTGTCTTAAGTGTTTGCCATTGCTATAAATGACATTGTAAAGGTCGTTCCAAGTGCTGTCTCATCTAGTCTGTATGTGGACGACTTTACACTGTACTGCTTAGGTGGAAGCTTACAGGATGGCAAGGACACATGCAGACTGCAATAAATCAGGTTGTGCAATGGGCAACATACCATGGGTTCAAATTTTCTCCAAGCAGGACCATGGCTATGTATTTCCACAAACGAGGAAAGTTCCATCCTTCCCTCTATTTAGGAGCAAACCACTGCACTTTGTCCAAGAGGTAAGGTACTTGGGTCTATTTTTTGACTCAAGGCTTACATGGGTGCCTCACATTAAACAGTTAAAGGTGAAAGATACAAAAGCACTTAGTATTTTGCAGGTTCTTTCACACCTATCTTGGGGTGCAGACTTTACCGAGTACTTATTCATAGTAAACTTGACTATGGATGTGAGGCTTATTCAACTGCAACTCCTACTGTTCTCCGAATGATGAACCCAATTCATAATGATTGATTGATTTGATTATTTAAAATTATCTGCTGCGTCAACAGCTAAGGTCATTAGCGGCGAACACCTTGTTAGACTGAAAAATATTAAAATATTTAAAACGTTAAAATTCTATCAATAAATGGCATAAATAACAATAAATATTATATTAAAAACCGAAGCATAAATATTATGCTCTAAATGTCTAAAAAACTATTGCATAAACATTATGCATAACTAAATTTTATTGAAAATATTAGTTTCCCTAAGGAAACTAATAAGACCTATGTCACAGTCCTCCCCCAATACATTTATTAGTGTATATGGGGGAGACAAGTACCTTCCTCTTTGGTCTGAGAATGTTGCACATCTTTCCATTACATGTGCGACCGTTAATGGCTCTTGGCATTCCACACAGCGTGCTTCACTTTTAGCCATCATCGGCCTATGAATCAGTCTTGTGTGCCCGATTCTCAGCCTTGTTATTACAACTTCTACTTGTCGGTTAGGGTGGATGCTGGTAACCCAACTGCCAAGGTCATCTCTAATCTCTCGCAATTTATTTCTAGAGGCATGCCTCCATTGTTCCCTCCAATTATCACGAAGACAACTCCTGATGCTGGGTTTCAAGTCAGTGTGTGGGAGAGGAAAACGAGCATCACAGGGCTGAGTTGCAGCTGCCTTGGCTTTCTGATCAGCTCGTTCATTCCCGCTGATACCAACATGTGCTGGCACCCAACACAGAGTTATCTTTTTACGTGCTGACATCAGTGCAAGCCAATCTTGAACCTCCCTCACCACTGGATGTGACGAGTTTAAGCTCTTCATTGCTTGCAGGGCACTAAGACAGTTACAATATATTACAACGGAATGGTTTGGAAGATCTCTAGTCATCTTGACTGCTGCAAGGATGGCATGTAACTCTGCAGTGAAAATCGAGGCTGATCGAGAAAGACTGCCAGATACAGTCTTCCTTCTGCTCACTGCTGCAAAGCCCACACCATTTTCAGATTTCGAACCATCTGTATATATTGCATATGATCCTTGGTACTTAGAAGTGTGTTGAAGAAATATCTCTCTGACTTCGGCTTCGGATCTCTCCCCTTTCCCGATTCCGACCAAATCGAGCTCGACTTGATTAGTCCAAGGGGGGACTTGGGAAGTTCCAACAGCCAGAACCTTTGTGAGATTTAAATTAAGATCTTCCACCAAATTCCTCATTCTCCTACCATAGGATCGGCTATCTTCAAAGGGGTTGAAAACCAATTGGATGTAGGAGATCCCGGAATCCTTTGTAGTCTCGTGTAGTAAATCAGGTTCATGTAGTTCCTGTGTAATGAAAGAGGTGGTTCTCCACTCTCAGCATACAGGGACTCCACAGGTGAAGAAGACCTGAAAGCCCCTATACAGATTCTCAGAGCTTCATTATGAACCGAGAATTTTACTACGAATAAGCGCTCGGTACAGCCGCAGAAGCGTTGTGCGGTCTGCACCCCAAGATAGGTGTGAAAGAACCCGTTTGTGGAAATGCATAGCCATGGTCTTGCTTGGAGAAAATTTGAACCCATGGTATGTTGCCCATTGCACAATCTGATTTATTGCAGTCTGCATGTGCCCTTGCACATCCTGTAAGCTTCCTCCTAAGCAGTAAAGTGTAAAGTCATCCACATACAGACTATATGAGACAGCACTTGAACTACCTTTACGATGTCATTTATAGCAATGGCAAACAGGGTCACACTTAAGACACTCCCTTGTGGGACCCCTTCTAGCTGGTCTTCCAGGTTAGAGAAGCTGTTTCCCACCCTCACTCTAAACTTCCTGTCAGCAAGGAAGCTTTGTATGAAGGTAGGCAATGCTCCTCTTACACCAATGTCATACAGCTTCATGAGTATGCCATGCTTCCAAGTAGTATCATAAGCCTTTTCAAGGTCAGAGAAGACTGCTAACATATGATGTCGCTGTGTGAAGGAATTCTGTATAGCAGTTTCCATCCTTACAAGTGCATCTGTGGTCGATCTCAGTTTTCTAAACCCATATTGATATGGAGTCAGTACGTTTTCCTTTTCTAGCAGCCATGTCAACCTGAAGTTTACCATTTTCTCCATCAACTTGCAGATGCAGCTGGTAAGAGAAATTGGTCTATAATTCCCTGGTATAGAAGCATCCTTGCCAGGTTTAGGGACAGGAATGATTACAGCTTCTTTCCATGTGGATGGCACTGTGCCCTCCCTATAGATCCTATTGAATAGATCCAACAGGAATGTTTGGGAACTCTCCGGTAAGTGAGATATCATTTGGTATGGAGTATCGTCATTTCCTGGGGCAGTCTTACTGCAGAGCTGCAAAGCAGAGTCCATCTCCTTGCGCAAAAATGGAAAGTTGTATAGAAGTTCTGCTGCAGTGCTACTGAAGAACGACACTGTGTGTCGTTCCTGTTCAGCCCGAAGAGTGGAGAATCGGGCAGTGTAAGATGCTCCAGAGGAGATCTCTGCCATGGATTTTGCCAGCTCATTTGCAACATCTGTTTTGTCTGTCAGGATTATACCATCTATTTTCAGAGCAGGTGGTGATATGGATGTGCTCTTTCCAGCGATCTTTCGCACCTTGTCCCATACCCATGCTAAGGGGGTCCTGGAGTTAATTAAGGAGACATATTGTCTCCATGATGTCCGCCTAGCCTCCTTTAGCACTCGCCTGGCCTTGGCTCGGGTCTTTTTGTACTCGATCAAGGTAAGTCGCTTGGGTGTCGTTTCAACTGCCTTAATGCAGCTTTTCCTGCTCTGACAGCTTGTTGGCATTCATCAGACCACCATGGTACGGGAGGTCGACGGTACTGCCTGCTACTTCTGGGAATTGGTGCTTCTGCTGCAAGGTGAATTCGTGATGTGAAGTGATTAACAGCATCTTGAACACACTGGGAATCATTCACAGATCCTTGCAATACTGCAGTTGATCTAAAAATATTCCAGTCTGCATGTTCAAGTCGCCATCTCTGCACTCCATTGGCTGGAATACCATTCGCCTCCTCCAAAAGTATTGGATAGTGGTCACTTCCATGTAAGTCTTCCATGATCTGCCAAGTGAAATTCAACTGTGAATCAGATGAACCAATTGACAGGTCAATATTGGAGAATGTTCCAGTTTGAATTTGGAAATGTGTGGGTGAATCACTGTTCAGTAAAACTGCATCTACTCTTGAGAACAAGGACTCCAAGGCCCTTCCTCGAGGGTTGCACAAAGTGTCTCCCCAGAGGTGATGCCGACCATTGAAGTCTCCGAAGAGTAGAAATGGATGAGGCAACTGCTCAAGTAAATCTTCCAAATCATCTATGTTGAGATTATGTGGAGGGAGGTAGATGGATGCAACAGTGTAAGGTCGTGTCAAGCCTATTCTCACAGCCTTTACCTGCAGTGTCGTCTGCAGGTGGATGGCTTGGAAGGGAGTATCCTGACGTACCATCACTGCTACTGCTCCATGAGCTCCATTATCAAAGGTCCCATAATGGGCTTGAACTTGGAATCCTCTCAGGGAAATTGGACGATTTTCCCTGATCATAATCTCTTGTAGGCATACACAAACTGGATTACATGAAGCTATCAGATGTTGCAGTTCCTCCCATTTTGCATGAATTCCCTGACAATTCCATTGGATTAGGGTATCCAGTTCTTCAGGTTGACAAACTACTTCATAAGGTGTTTGGCAGCACCTGTGGTTAAGGCCCGCCCCACACCTTTAGGCTGTCCCTTTCCAGCATCTTGGGAGTACCTTTTGATGGGTTGTCTAACTGTGGAACTAGTTTCCACAGGCTCAATTTCTTTGCTTGGGCAAAGGACGGACCTGAGCCTTCGGTTCAGGAGCATTCTGTCTAGCAGCGGAGGCCCCTGTGGATGTGGTAGCCTCAGGAGTCCTGCCTGGTGGCTCCAAAGACCCGACTCTATGAAGAGTCTTTTAAACAGGCTCAGAATTCCTCTGCCTGTGCAAATGGCGTACCTGAGCCTTTACTTCAGGGGGATTCTGCCTAGCAGCCGAGGCCCCCATGGATGTGGTGGCAGCTGAAGTTGTCACCGTTGAGACCTCTGAAGCCTTAACTGATGGCTCCAAAGACCTTACTTTGGGAGGAGGAGTCTCCTCAATAGACCCTTCACTCTTACTCCGTTTCTGGTGCAACTCACCAGAGGCACTTTCAGCATTTGCGGACTGAGGTTTAAAGGTAGTGGCAGTGTGTGTTGTGTTAGAAGTATTGGAGGGTAAGGGATGGCGGGAAGGAGGATGGGCTAGAACTGAGGCAAAGGACTTACCCAGCTGTGCAAACAGCACACGAGCACGTCGCTTTGCTTCTGCAAAACTAACTTTCTCCTTGCTCCTTTAACCAATACTTCTTTTTCAAACTTGTACCTTTTACATTGCTTAGAAGAAGCTTCATGATCTTACTTTGCAGTGGTAACAGCATATTGGACCTGGACAGTTATCATCTCCTTGATGACCTGTTGTACCACATTTCACACATACCCTTGGTTGTCCATTTTCCTTAAAACGGCAAGTGTTGGCTCCATGACCATAACCCTGGCAGTGGAAGCACCGCATAGGGTTGGGCACATATAGGCTTAACCTTGAGGTGGTACCATGCCAATTTAACTGATTCAGGTACGGACTAACGATTCAAAAGTTAGAAGAAGAGCTGGTGTCGACTGTTCTAAACCATCAACTTTCTTCTTAAAACGTTTTACTGCCACTGCATTATAATTCTTTAGTTCTAACAGTTTCTCCTCAGAATACCTCATCAGGTCTCGGGAAAAGACAATTCCCCTACACTGATTGAGGTTTTTGTGAGGAGAACATGAGACTTGAGCCCCAGGAATGTCGCATATTGCACGCAGACGGTCAATCTCGTCTGGTGACGAAACCTTAACTATCAGACTACCATCTCGCTGTGGGGTTATGCGAGGATCACATTGACATACCTCAACTATCTTCCGATGTACTTCAAAAATATTAAGATCCATTATAGATATGCCATCAATGGTCTTCACTACTAGAAATTTACTATATGATACACTTTCATATTTACCAGGTAAGATTTCCTTAATGGATTGAGGAGGACTTTTCTCCTTCTTACCTGGTTTGGGAGCTCGGGAACCATTACGATTCCCATTCTTGCCGTTTGGAATCTGCTAAGGTTCCAGAGTGACATTGTGATGTTCTAGATGGATTGGCCGGGGGATTGCGAAGGTCGTCAGGGAGAGAGCAAGTTCTTAGTAAATTTGCAGAAATCATACAAATTATAAATCTTCATTTCCTCACCCCCCCACCCACCATGGAGTCTAACGAGGGAAAGCTATAGTCGGGACTCAAATTGTCCCAACAGCCACAGGGGTAGTGAGGAAATATACGCAATCACTATTACAGTACTGATGGTAGTCGCGGGACTTGTGCGCTACCGACTGGACAGTGCCTGCTTGACCGTAGCCATATTTGACCAGCCGATTGACTTGACCGGGCCTTGATCAAGCCACCCGTCTAACCAGAATAGAGGACCAAAGAGGTGTGTTGCTAGCTGCAGGGCGCAGCGTGCAGCATTGCTCAACCTCCAGGACTCCTGTCTCTTGATAATACGGGACGCCACGCACGGCAAACACACGTGGGAGAGTTCTCCCTGGCCCAAGATGGAATGAACCAGGGGTGGGTGCACCATCCTCTCTCATAGGCCTTGGTGCACCAGGAAGCCATTTTGTCTCATCCCTCACTGGTGACCCCTCCAGTATGGGTAGCCCTCTGGTCCGGCTCACCAGTTCATTGGGACCTCAAGCCCCCCTACCACGGCAAGGCGGCTTCCGTTAGGGGGGCAATTCATAATGAAGCTCTTAGAATCTGTATAGGGGCTTTCAGGTATTCACCTCTTTCACTACATGAACCTGATTTACTATACTAAACTAATAAGGATTCCAGGATCTACATCCAGATTGGTTTACAACCCCGTTGAGGATAGCCGATCCTATGGTAGGAGAATGAGGAATCTTGTGGAAGATCTTAATTTAATTCTCAATAAAGTTCTGGCTGTTGGAACTCCCCAATTCCCCACTTGGACCAATCAAATCGAGCTGGATTTGGATTTGGTCGGAATTGGGAAAGGGGAGAAATCTGAAGCAGAAATCAGAGAGAGATTTCTTCAACACACTTCTAAGTACCAAGGATCAGATTCAATATAGACTGATGGTTCAAAATCTGAAAATGGTGTAGGCTTTGCAGCAGTGAGCAAAAGGAAGACCTGCATTTGGCAATCGTTCTCTATCAGCCTTGATCATCACTGCAGAGTTACATGCCATCCTTGCAGCAGTCAAGATGACTAGAGATCTGATAAACAAGTTTATTGTAATATATTGTGACTCGTAGTGCCTTGCAAGCTATCAAGAGCTTAAACTCATCACATCAGTGGTGAGGGAGATTCAAGAATGGCTTGCGCTGATGTCAGCACGTAAAAAGATAACTCTGTGTTGGGTGCCAGCACATGTTGGTATCAGTGGGAATGAACAAGCTGATCGGAAGGCCAAGGCAGCTACCGCTCAGCCCTGTGATGCTCGTTTTCCTCTCCCACATATTGACATGCAACCCAGCATCAGGAGTTTTCTTCGTGATAAATGGAGGGACCAATGGAGGCATACCTCTAGAAATAAACTGCGAGAGATTAGAGATGACCTTGGCAGTTGGGTGACCAGCATCCACCCCAACTGACAAGTAGAAGTTGTAATAACAAGGCTGAGAATCGGGCACACAAGATTTACTCATGGGCCGATGATGGCTAAAAGTGAAGCACGCAGTGAGGAATGCCAAGAGCCAACGGGTGCACATATAATGCAAAGATGTGCAACATTCTCAGACCAAAGAGGAAGGTACTTGTCTCCCCCATATACACTGAAAAATGTATTAGGGGAAGACTGTGACTATAGAAGGTCTTATTAGTTTCCTTATGGAAACTAATATTTTCAATAAAATTGAATTATGCATAATGTTTATGCAATAGTTTTTAGACATATAGAGCATAATATGTATGCTTCATTTTTTAATATAATATTTATTTTTATTTATGACATTTATTGATAGATTTTTAACATTTTAGAGATCTTAATATTTCAGTTTAACAAGGTGTTCGCCGCTAATGACCTTAGCTGTTGACAGGGCAGATAATTTTAAATAATCAATCTTCTGTCGACTGGGAAAGCTGGTTTGCTGCTTCTGACAAGTACCTTGGTCTGTTTGCATTTCCATCACAAAGGACATCACATGCTTTGGTTTAATAACAGGTCGTCTTTAATAAGACGATGTCAAGCAAATCATAAAATGCTGTTTTTATTTTTATTTACCAATTTCTTATTATTATTATTATTATTATTATTATTTGCATTGAACCTTTTCCTGTTTTATGTTCGTTTTCCTCATATCTGACGAAAGTTGCTTATAAAGTTGTTCAATTAACTATAACTTGCTTGGATGTTATGTCTAGTTATGTCTAGG
>NC_061840.1:21475411-21477911 GCF_019202785.1 Penaeus chinensis
GAAGAGGAGGAAGACAGTGAAGACCACGTCGCAACACCACACCAGCAACATGACCAATAATGCAACCGGAGTAACGACTAAACAACGTGAACCCATCGCCCTAAAGAAAAAGTACATTACATACGTCTTCAGTTGATAAAATCAAGTGGATGAGGGAGGTCAGCTAGCTGCCGCCCCTCCAAGAAGAAGGCCCGCTAGACATGGTGCAGGGGAAATGGACATCCTCTCGTTATGTCTATGTAAAGAGGGAACAACAAAAATACGTGGCCCTCTTGGTTAATGGGACTTTCGCAGGAATTTCTCTACAGAATAATGACGACTATAGACCTAAAAGCAAAAAATACGGGGAATACCTGGTTACCAGGTTTCCGAAGGAGGCCGCCGCAGAAGAAGCACTGCATCTTCCGGGTGTTTTTAAAGCTCAGAGGATCTACAAGGAAGGGCAAGCCCTGAATAGGATCATCATTGTATGGAGTGGAGAACATCCGCCACCCAAAGAGCACAAATTCTTTGGCCGATACATAGAATCGAGCTCCATTCGACCGTGGAGCTCAGATGTTGTGGTTTGCTACAAGTGCCATGGTTACAGGCACGTAGGAAAATACTGCAGGAAAGAAACAGCCTGTGCTGTTTGCGCAGAAGCTCACCAGACGAAGAATTGTCCTGCAAATAAAAATGAAAAAGACAACGACAACGGAGACACTGGCAGCATCAGCATCGTGAAGAGGTGCGTCAGGTGCGGAGAGCAAGGCGTGGCGGCCTGGCACCGCAACTGCCCCCACAAACCGCCCCCTCCCCCCCCTGCTGCCCCGACCGTACCCATCGACCGCGGAATGGCGATGCCCAGCCCAGCTGCACCCCACCCAGTGCCGTATGACGTCACCAACCCACAGGAATTCCCGCAACTGCCAGGGGGATTCCCCATCTCAGGAAACAGTGCCACAGGAGTGACCAGTGATGAACAAAACAAGGAAGTGATTGAGGAAATAAGAAGCTTCAGGCAAGAACTCGCTGAAATGAGAAAAATGATTATGGAAATAAAAAGTGATCGGGGAGTAGACAGGGAAAATATGCTTTCTAATGATGTTAGTAATGTTAAAAATAGGAATGAAAGCATCAGGCAAGAGCTTGTTGAAATGAGAAAAATGATTATGGAAATAAAAAGTGATCGGGTAGCAGACAGGGAAAATATGATTTCTAATGATGTTAGTGATGTTGAAAATACGAATGAGGTCTGTGATAATGTTATTACTCAAGATACCATCGACGAATCATCTAAAAACGGTGACGACAGTAAGAGTGAAAACAACGCCGAAGGAAATATGCAGGAAACCGGCGAACTATGGGACATCACTCAGAAAATGATATCAGGTACGGATTATACGTATAATATCAATATGAGGGAAGCGCGCAGAATCAGTGTAAATAAACAAGATGCAGCACAGATATGTAATGCTGTACAAGAAATATGCAAACTAAAGGGCTTCATCAAACACAAATTTGACCAATCAGCTAATCATAGGGTGTGATGGGGGACAAGAAAATAATTACGTTTCTCGCATGGAATATACGTGGTGTCAACCGTAGAATTAATGACTTGCTCTACTACATTCATAATCATAATATTGACGTTTTCTGTCTACAAGAGCCCTTCACATCAGCCACTAAAATAAAAACCGCCCCTAGAATTAGAGGGTACCACTCCTATACGAACACAGGGATGACAGGCCTATTGACTTATGTCAGTGACACCATACCGCATAAGTTGGTGCAGAAGTCTGATGACAATAATGTGCAGTATCAGCATTTACACATTCGAACAGCCTCTGGGTTTTTCTCTCTGTACAATGTATACGCAAGGTGTAGAAAGCTTCAAACTGATTCACTGCCCAACTTTCAGAATCACGGCACAATATGCATGGGGGATTTCAATGCTAGACATTATACATTTGGAGACAGTCAATGCAATGAAAATGGCGAAGAGTTCCGAAATTTTGTGAACTATAGATCTATGACCGTATATGATACAGACAGGGAAACTCACGTGGCGGGGGGCAGGCTAGATTATGTAATAGGAAGGGATCTTGTGCATGGAAACGTCAGAAGCATGCTTGCAACAGAGCTAATCAGTGACCACTTTGCAATAGTAACGAGATACGCTGTTGATAATAGTCCATCTGCAAAAACAAATAGGCTTACAATTTCTATTCCTCCCTACCTTGAGCACCACTTTAAATCACGTATTTATGACTGGTATAACGATTACACAGTAACGAGTGTTGATAAATTCTCCATGGACATGATGAAAGTGGTCACTGATTACTACAACACCTGGGTCAGTCCAAAGAAAACCTTAAAGAGCAACAATTCACAACGCCTAAAACAACCTAAGTGACCCTATACTATTAAGGGAACAAAAGCGAGTTCAGGAGCTTTGTGATATCTACAAGCAGGACAATACACGTGGCAATCTTATTCACTTTCTTAAGGTTAACAAAGA
>NC_061840.1:21492911-21497911 GCF_019202785.1 Penaeus chinensis
TGATTTGAAAGAATTTAGTGTCCGAAGAGCACTCTGAGAGTCACAGAAAACTACTCCAGAGCCCCGAGACATTACGAATTCCGTTGCAAGGAGTATACCTGCCAGCTCCGTTTGTGTAGTGCTGGCCCAATTTTACACTCTCATATTAACTTGATGTTTTAGTAGGCCATTTTTGTATACAGTACAAGCACAACCAGCATTGTATCCAGACTGTACGGATCCGTCAACGTAACACTCGTATACATCATCGCCCATAGACTCTGTGTGTTCCTTCACCGTTGCTAATGCAATTTGTTGTAACGCGCAGTTATGTACACTGTTTTTTTTTGTGGTAGACACGTAAGGTGCACGATCAATTTTGATTTTTTCCATGGTGGAATGGATCGACCCTGTGGTATTTTACTAATTGGGACATTGAGCTTTGTAATGTTCATGGAGATTTTGTGTATTAGAGGGCGCGCGTGTGTGTCATTAGTCACGTCTGCTTGCGTGATTTTATGCTGCATTTGTTTTTGGAAGTCTGAAAGATACAAGGGTTCCCTCAGAGCTTCGACCCCAAATATAGTGGAAATAAATATTATTCTATCAGAGATGGATGGTAGGTTAAGTTCTGACCTCATGTTTACTATCCTTGCTGTTCTCGGGGCGCCGCGGATAATCCACATGGCTTCATTTTGTACTACTTCCAAGCAATTTATTTCTGATTCCTTACACTGCAACAAGTGCAGTGCATGGTAGTCTACAACTGATCTTATAAAAGCCAAGTAAAACAGTCTAGCGAGCTTAACATTGATGCCATGTTCTCTTCCAACAAGAACTTTCAACGGTTTCAGTCTCTCCCAGAGTCTCTTTTTCAGGGAAAGGATCAGGTATGCATCATTTATGTTCACATATGACATGTGTCATATATGACACATGTCAAGCTCTTGGTCACCTATGCGAAAAGTGGGTAGGGGTATGATACATGGATTGAGAGCCATTGTTTTCTCAGTGGAGATGAGTAATCCACACTCATGAGCCCTAGTTGTGAGTTTGTCGAGAATTATTTGCATCCTCTCTTGTGAAGATGCTTTGACACATATGTCATCAGCATAGCATATAATGGATTCACCATCCCCAAGGGGAATATCTGCTACCATGAGGACATTGAACAACATAGGGCTGAGAACTCCTCCCTGTTTCGTCCCAAGTTCAAAAGATTGTGTGGTGGAACTTCTCACTCCCCTGAACAAGACACTTGCAGATCTGTTCGAAAGATACATTCTAATCCAGCTCAATAATTTACCCCGGATGCCAAAGCTTACTAATTGTTCTAGGATAATTTCTCTGTTTGCAATGTCAAAAGCTGACTTAAGGTCAAGAAAAACAGTGTGCTTCCCTGGATTAGACTTTGAGTAGTACTCTGCAAAGCAATGTTGTGTGCTACGTCCCGTTATGAATCCGTACAGTCTGTGAGATAATTTACCTTGCAACCTGTACCTGAGTCTGTTCAAAATTATCCTTTCTAGAACTTTGCATACACATGAGGTTAGTGAGATTGGTCGGTATTTATCAGTGTTTGGTTTCGGTATAGGGATGATTAGACTACGCGTCCAGAGGCCAGGCAGAATACCTTGTGACAAACTTAACCTGCACAGGTGCAAAAGGGGATTACCAGGTACCTGAGCTATAAGGCGGAGGACACTATAGGTAATTCCATCTTCACCTGGTGCAGACGCTTTTCCTTTGAACAGTGCATTGTTCAGCTCCCACTCAGTAATCTCAGCAAAGTCTGAAGGGTCTGTCTCAGAACATCCAATCTCAATGGCAAATTTACGTGCAATTTTAGACTGAATAAGGTGGTTCTGAATATTTGTGGGAAGTGAGCTCAATTTGGACGCTCCAGCCCATTGACTAAGGAGCATGTCTCCTTGTGCAAGAGGACTATGGAACTGCGGGGTGTTAGTTCTTTTGCCTGAGAGTCGAGAGGTGTTATTGTTAATGCTTTGTAGGAACTGTTCAAAGTGTTCTTTTCTGAAATGATTTTTTAAATCCCGTAGATTTTTGTTATCCTTAAGAAACTGAATAAGATTGTCACGTGTATTGTCCTGCTTGTAGATATCACAAAGCTCCTGAACTCGCTTTTGTTCCCTTAATAGTGTAGGGTCACTGACCCACTTAGGTTGTTTTAGGCGTTGTGAATTGTTGCTCTTTAAGGTTTTCTTTGGACTGACCCAGGTGTTGTAGTAATCAGTGACCACTTTCATCATGTCCATGGAGAATTTATCAACACTCGTTACTGTGTAATCGTTATACCAGTCATAAATACGTGATTTAAAGTGGTGCTCAAGGTAAGGAGGAATATAAATTTTAAGCCTATTTGTTTTTGCAGATGGACTATTATCAACAGCGTATCTCGTTACAATTGCAAAGTGGTCACTGATTAGCTCTGTTGCAAGCATGCTTCTGACGTTTCCATGCACAAGATCCCTTCCTATTACATAATCTAGCCTGCCCCCCGCCACGTGAGTTTCCCTGTCTGTATCATATACGGTCAAAGATCTATTGTTCACAAAATTTCGGAACTCTTCGCCATTTTCATTGCATTGACTGTCTCCAAATGTATAATGTCTAGCATTAAAATCCCCCATGCATATTGTGCCGTGATTCTGAAAGTTGGGCAGTGAATCAGTTTGAAACTTTCTACACCTTGCGTATACATTGTACAGAGAGAAAAACCCAGAGGCTGTTCGAATATGTAAATGCTGATATTGCACATTATTGTCATCAGACTTCTGCACCAACTTATGCGGTATGGTGTCATTGACATAAGTCAATAGGCCTGTCATCCCTGTGTCCGTATAGGAGTGGTACCCTCTAATTCTAGGGGCGGTTTTTATTTTAGTAGCTGATGTGAAGGGCTCTTGTAGACAGAAAACGTCAACATTATGGTTATGAATGCAGTAGAGCAAGTCATTAATTGTACGGTTGACACCACGTATATTCCATGAGAGAAACGTAATTATTTTCTTGCCCCCCATCACACCCTATGATTAGCTGATTGGTCAAATTTGTGTTTGATGAAGCCCTTTAGTTTGCATATTTCTTGTACAGCATTACATATCTGTGCTGCATCTTGTTTATTTACACTGATTCTGCGCGCTTCCCTCATATTGATATTATACGTATAATCCGTACCTGATATCATTTTCTGAGTGATGTCCCATAGTTCGTCCGTTTCCTGCATATTTCCGTCGGCGTTGTTTTCACTGTTACTGTCGTCACCGTTTAAGATGATTCGTCGATGGTATCTTGAGTAATAACATTATTACAGACCTCATTCGTATTTTCGACATCACTAACATCATTAGAAATCATATTTTCCCTGTCTGCTACCCGATCACTTTTTATTTCCATAATAATTTTTCTCATTTCAACAAGATCTTGCCTGATGCTTTCATTCCTATTTTCAACATTACTAACACCATTAGAAAGCATATTTTCCCTGTCTACTCCCCGATCACTTTTTATTTCCATAATCATTTTTCTCATTTCAGCGAGTTCTTGCCTGAAGCTTCTTATTTCCTCAATCACTTCCTTGTTTTGTTCATCACTGGTCACTCCTGTGGCACTGTTTCCTGGGATGGGGAATCCCCCTGGCAGTTGCGGGAATTCCTGTGGGTTGGTGACGTCACACGGCACTGGGTGGGGTGCAGCTGGGCTGGGCATCGCCACTCCGCGGTCGATGGGTACGGTCGGGGCAGCAGGGGGGGGGGGGGGGGGCGGTTTGTGGGGGCATTTGCTTTGCCAGGCCGCCACGCTATGCTCTCCGCACCTGACGCACCTCTTCACGATGCTGATGCTGCCAGTGTCTCCGTTGTCGTTGTCTTTTTCCTTTTTATGTGCAGGACAGTCCTTCGTCTGGTGAGCTTCTGCGCAAACAGCACAGGCTGTTTCTTTCCTGCAATATTTTGCTACGTGGCCGTACCCCTGGCACTTGTAGAAAACCACAACATCCGAGCTCCACGGTCGAATGGAGCTCGACTCTATGTATTGTCCAAAGAATTTGTGCTCTTTGGGTGGCGGATGTTCTCCACTCCATACAATGACGATTCTATTCAGGGCTTGTCCTTCCTTGTAGATCCTCCGAGCTTTAAAAACACCCGGAAGATGCAGTGCTTCTTCTGCGGCGACCTCCTTCGGAAACCTGGTAACCAGGTATTCCCCGTATGTTTTGCCTTTAGGTCTATAGTCGTCTTTATTTTGTAGGGAAATTCCTGCGAAAGTCCCATTAATCATGAGGGCTATGTATTGTTGTTGTTCCCTCTTTACATAGACATAACGAGAGGATGTCCATTTCCCCTGCACCATGTCTAGCGGGCCTTCCTCTTGGAGGGGCGGCAGCTGGCTGACCTCCCTCATCCACTTGATTTTATCAGCTGTAGACGTGTCCTCCGGAAAGGCCAGTCTAATGTACTTTTTCTTTGGGGCGATGGGTTCACGTTGTTTAGTCGTTACTCCGGTTGCATTATTGGTCATGTTGCTGGTGTGGTGTTGCGATGTGGTTTCACTGTCTTCCTCCTCTTCTGAACGAGTTGGAATCCCTCGTCATCCACATCGGGGTCGACAGGCGAATCCACACCGTTCATTTCCCTATGTTCAGTGAAATCAATCCCTCCCATGGGGTAGGGGGATGAGGGGGTTGTAGATGGCAATGCGGGGGCCCCGAGCACGTCCCCCTCCCCCTCCATGAAGGGACAGCGAGGGGAGCGAGGAGGTGGTTGTCCACTTCTAAGGTGATTAATTCCCTGCGGTCGGGCGCGGGGAGGGTGCGAGCGCCAGGTCAAGTGCTGTCACACATACACTCACCAGGGCTGGTCAACGGTCGTCCGTACAGCACCCTGATACCCTGGCAACTTTTAATAAACACTGTCTTTTCTAGATGCCTTGACCATATCTGACACAATTTGGTGAGTATACACCCACACACACCACACACAGTTTGGGTATAAGGACAACCC
>NC_061840.1:21502911-21507911 GCF_019202785.1 Penaeus chinensis
ATAATCACCATATTTATCATTATGGTTATCATCATTATCTTCAGTCTTTTTTAATTATTATTATATATTTTTTAAGGCCAAGAGACTATGTGGTAAAGAAGGGATTAGACGTGGGAGATAGATAGAAAGATAGATAGATAGATAGATAGATAGATAGATAGAGAGAGAGAGAGAGAGAGAGTAGGAGAGACAGAGAGAGAAGGGGAGAGAGGACGAGGGCGAGGGACGTTTTACATATTTTTACATAATACACAAGCATTTCATGATCCGCGGAGCAACTTTTCTTGAAAAACGCCCTAAAGAAAAAGGCATATATGAACACCGAACGCCCCAACCATGATATATCTTGGCATTAATTTTGGCGAGGTATCTTACATAAATTTGTCTCGCTCGAGAGACAGGGAACATTCCCTGAATTCTTGTGTATTTTCTTTTCCCTCTCTCCTCCTCCCCAACTTATTCTCTCTTTCTCTCTTCATACAGAAGCCGTGGAAATAGCGTCAGCAATGAGAACTCAGGATTATCAGCACTTCTGATGTTTCTCCCCCCTGAAAGCACCTCGAAACGGCGGGAAAGCGAAGCGGACGGCGGGCGCGACGGGGAGAAATGGCGCGGTTTGTGAGGTTCAATCTTTCCGTTTGCTCTCGCCCTTCTCTTCGGGGGATTAAAGGGATAACCAGCCGGGAGATTTTCCTCTGTGATGGGCGGGTTTCTTCGACATGCTTGCACAGAAAACGGATTTTATGAAACGTTTCTCGTGTTTCGGAACGTTTACTTCATCAGATTAGACGTAAACAGAGACACGAGTGGATTCATAAAAAAGCTTCTGTGTGTGTGTTTACATTAGAGACATTATGAATTAAATAAAGCAGATAAGAAGAAACTTTGGAAAATAACATTAGAACACGTGTGGGATATATATATATATATATATATATATATATATATATATATATATATATATATATATATATATATGGGTGGGTACTTCATGATGTGAAGCGATGGTGTGGTAGCCTACATAGTGTTAAGTGCTTTGCATGCCTTCTCGCTTACAGCTGCTACCGCTTGTTAGCCTGAAGCGAAAAGGGAGCAGCTTTGCATAAGACTTCCCTGTCAGCTCATAGCCTCTCCGTCATCAAGACTTCTGCAATGCCTCCTCGTGGCCACCAATGGAAAATAGGTACTTTGCTGTCCTAGGCTGAACTGTGGAGGCTCTTGGAGCAGCAGGAGGCCCTAAAGGTACAGAGTCATGGCCCACCGGCGTGTGGACATGCCTTGACTTCGTACTAGCTCCTGCCCCCATGCCCCATGGGGCCTTGCTAGTCTGACTCCCCAAGATAACCATATCGGCAGCTGAACATATAGTTGTTGGTGCTGGGGGGAGAGCTAAAGTCCTCCAGCAAGTACAGCGGGCTGTGGGTCCCTCTGGGTTGGCGACCGCTGGGGCTCGAGTAGGGAGTGGGTGTTACCCGTCATCTCATCTGCGTTCCGGTGGCCGCTAACCTAGCGTGAGACCTAGGGAGCCCTGGATGAAGATGAAGATGAAGATGAAGATGAAGATGAAGATGAAGATGAAGATGAAGATGAAGATGAAGATGAAGATGAAGATGAAGATGAAGATGAAGATGAAGATGAAGATGAAGATGAAGATGAAGATGAAGATGAAGATGAAGATGAAGATGAAGATGAAGATGAAGATGAAGATGAAGATGAAGATGAAGATGAAGATGAAGATGAAGATGAAGATGAAGATGAAGATGAAGATGAAGATGAAGATGAAGATGAAGATGAAGATGAAGATGAAGATGAAGATGAAGATGAAGATGAAGATGAAGATGAAGATGAAGATGAAGATGAAGATGAAGATGAAGATGAAGATGAAGATGAAGATGAAGATGAAGATGAAGATGAAGATGAAGATGAAGATGAAGATGAAGATGAAGATGAAGATGAAGATGAAGATGAAGATGAAGATGAAGATGAAGATGAAGATGAAGATGAAGATGAAGATGAAGATGAAGATGAAGATGAAGATGAAGATGAAGATGAAGATGAAGATGAAGATGAAGATGAAGATGAAGATGAAGATGAAGATGAAGATGAAGATGAAGATGAAGATGAAGATGAAGATGAAGATGAAGATGAAGATGAAGATGAAGATGAAGATGAAGATGAAGATGAAGATGAAGATGAAGATGAAGATGAAGATGAAGATGAAGATGAAGATGAAGATGAAGATGAAGATGAAGATGAAGATGAAGATGAAGATGAAGATGAAGATGAAGATGAAGATGAAGATGAAGATGAAGATGAAGATGAAGATGAAGATGAAGATGAAGATGAAGATGAAGATGAAGATGAAGATGAAGATGAAGATGAAGATGAAGATGAAGATGAAGATGAAGATGAAGATGAAGATGAAGATGAAGATGAAGATGAAGATGAAGATGAAGATGAAGATGAAGATGAAGATGAAGATGAAGATGAAGATGAAGATGAAGATGAAGATGAAGATGAAGATGAAGATGAAGATGAAGATGAAGATGAAGATGAAGATGAAGATGAAGATGAAGATGAAGATGAAGATGAAGATGAAGATGAAGATGAAGATGAAGATGAAGATGAAGATGAAGATGAAGATGAAGATGAAGATGAAGATGAAGATGAAGATGAAGATGAAGATGAAGATGAAGATGAAGATGAAGATGAAGATGAAGATGAAGATGAAGATGAAGATGAAGATGAAGATGAAGATGAAGATGAAGATGAAGATGAAGATGAAGATGAAGATGAAGATGAAGATGAAGATGAAGATGAAGATGAAGATGAAGATGAAGATGAAGATGAAGATGAAGATGAAGATGAAGATGAAGATGAAGATGAAGATGAAGATGAAGATGAAGATGAAGATGAAGATGAAGATGAAGATGAAGATGAAGATGAAGATGAAGATGAAGATGAAGATGAAGATGAAGATGAAGATGAAGATGAAGATGAAGATGAAGATGAAGATGAAGATGAAGATGAAGATGAAGATGAAGATGAAGATGAAGATGAAGATGAAGATGAAGATGAAGATGAAGATGAAGATGAAGATGAAGATGAAGATGAAGATGAAGATGAAGATGAAGATGAAGATGAAGATGAAGATGAAGATGAAGATGAAGATGAAGATGAAGATGAAGATGAAGATGAAGATGAAGATGAAGATGAAGATGAAGATGAAGATGAAGATGAAGATGAAGATGAAGATGAAGATGAAGATGAAGATGAAGATGAAGATGAAGATGAAGATGAAGATGAAGATGAAGATGAAGATGAAGATGAAGATGAAGATGAAGATGAAGATGAAGATGAAGATGAAGATGAAGATGAAGATGAAGATGAAGATGAAGATGAAGATGAAGATGAAGATGAAGATGAAGATGAAGATGAAGATGAAGATGAAGATGAAGATGAAGATGAAGATGAAGATGAAGATGAAGATGAAGATGAAGATGAAGATGAAGATGAAGATGAAGATGAAGAGCGGATTATGAGACCTGCAGCTAGCAAATCGCCTCTATATGGGGCGGCGTCGGTAGGGGTGGCAGAGGTGGCGCCCACGCAGAGTGACTGCCTGAGGTTAGACCTCAGGCGGGCTGTGAGGGTGGGGGCTTGTAATGTCTGTTCCTTGCGACAGGACGATCGGTTACCACTATTGTCGAGGGAATTAAAGCAGCTGAGAGTTGAGGTGGCTGCTCTCTCAGAGGTGAGAAGACCTGGCAGCGGCACAATTAGTGTGGGTGGCTACACTTATTACTGGTCGGGGCACAGCGATGGCCATCATCTTCATGGAGTAGCCATAGACATCTCCAGCACACTTCAACCATTGGTAGTTGAGGTCACTCCAGTTGATGAGCGTATTATGGTATTGAGACTGAAGCTTTCACTTGGCTTCATGTCTCTTATTGCTGTGTACGCTCCTACAGATGTATATAAACTTGAGGTGAAAGAGATGTTTGACGCCAAACTTGCTTCTGTGACAGACAGCTTTCCTTGGCAAGATATTTGTATTGTTCTGGGTGACTTCAATGCGGTATCCGGCTGCGATCGAGCTGTCTACGAGATGTCCGTCGGTCCTCATGGCTCAGGAGCTGATGTTGGCAGCGAGAATAGCCTCCTTTTCCGTGACTTTGCTAGGTCCCAGAAATTGAGGATTTCTGGCCCCTGGTATCAGCGTTCTGAACCGCATCACTGGACTTGGTACAGTGTTACAGGTAGTGTGGCCAAGGAGATCAACCACATCCTCGTTAGCACTTGATGGGGGATCCTCCAGAACTGCAGGGTGTATCGAAGTGCTGAGTTCTGTGGAACTGACCATAGATTAGTTGTGGCTACACTCTGGGTCCACTTTAGAACCCCCCGTCACCCCAATGAACACCCTTTGGTGCTTCATGTGGTCAGATTGAGGGAGGATGAGTGAACCCAGGGGTTTTGCCGAGGGTATCTCTGGTCGTTTCACAGCCCTCAAGGGCCTGACAAACCCTGTTCTTCTGTGGGACACCTTTAAGATAGAAACGCTTGATGCAGTTCAAGAATCCATTGGTGAACGCCCAAGAGCAAGACAGAATTCTATCTCGCAGGAGACACTGGAAGCCACAGATGATTGTCATACAGCTCGATTGTCAGGGGATTGCAACTTGCACCGTTCTCTGGTGAGCAGTACAAGGTCACTGTTGAGAAAGGATAAAAGTTTGTTTTTTTTAAGTTTAGTTTTGATTCCATCTATTACAATGGATGTTCTTGGTGTGACATACTTGTCTGTTTCATTTTGCTTCTAAACTATCTCCTGTGGGCAAGGAATGGACGGGGTGAGGGATTTGCAGGTCAGCAAGATTGCTAGACGAGAACGCTACCACTGCACCACACAGCACAGTTTATCAAGAATCTTGCAGAGGAGGTCGAATGTCATTTCCTAGTAAATGACCTTTGTCCTGCCTAACAAGTCCTGAGAA
>NC_061840.1:21522911-21525411 GCF_019202785.1 Penaeus chinensis
ATAAGGATAATAATAATAATAATGGTGATAATGATAATAATAAGATAATGATAAATGATAATAATAATAATGAGGATAATATTGATAATGATGATGATATTAATAATGATAAACTGATAATAATAAATTATAATAATAACGATACTACTAATATTAATCATAATCATAACAATAGTAATTATAGTAATAATAATGATAATATAAACAATGATAATAAAACAAATGTTATTATCCTTCTGTCACTGTCACCCCCACCGCCACCACCACCACCGCTGCCCCATCTCGAACGCCGCTGGCCCTTCCGAGAGGCCTTTTAGAACTTTCTGCATTTCCTCCTCGCTGTTTGCGTTATTCTACGACCGAGTCTTCACTCAAGTTTCAGTCGTAATTTCTTACTCGTATCATTATTCACTGTTGTCTGTTTTATACAGTTCTCTTATCCGGATATCTTATTTTTCTTTATCTTTGTCTTCTTCCTCCTTATCTTCGTCTGCTTCTTTTTATAATGAATAATCTGCATCTTTTTCTTCTTCATCTTTCCGTGCATTATCGTGGTCATTTTTTGTTCTTCTGGTGCGTTATCTTCATTTGTATCATCTTCAGGATCTTTTTTTTCTCCTTCATCATCTGTTCAGTAATCATTATCATATTCCTTCTTTTCTACATTATCAACCTTTCAGCTTTTTCCTCTTTTATCATTGTCATCATATTCATCTTCTTTACCTTTTCTTCTTCTTCATCAATGCCACTATCGCCACCACGATCAACATTATTTTCATGACCATCACTATCCCCCCCCCCTTCTTCGTCTTCTTTCTACTGCGTGTCCTTATGACGACCCCCCCCGCCCCCCTCAGCCGCCTTGGCTTCGCACTAACTGTATATTGATCTTCTCATAACGTGACTTCTTGCTGTTTTAGCTCCCCTAACTTTCCTCAAGACTAAACCGTAACCTTGTTAGTAGCTTCTCCAACACTATATTTTATTTTGGGGAAGCGAAGATGAGGAGGAGAACGAGAGATGCGTGAGAGAGGAATCCGGCGAAAGAGAAGGAAATCTATTTACATACAAAGTTTCGTTACGGTATTTTAAGGAAAACATTTGCTAAATTGCCTCGTGCGTTTTGGGAAGCAAACTTCTTTTTTTATTATTATTTACCCGAAAACGATGCAGACATGATACATTATTACATTAAGAATATGCTCTAGTCTTTTCTTCGTTGCAAATGACTGTTGTTGTGAGGAGTCGTGATCAATAAGCTTTGTAAAATTTGATGAACTGTTGTCTCGTGATATGTTAAGTTTGCTTTAATGGCTGCGTAAATAAAGGTTTCCAAGATCAAGGTAACTTACAGACCTCCGCCACGCTTTTGTGTACGAACAAATTAGTGAGGGGTTATGTAAACATTTAGATAGCTGCGTGTGTGTGAGAGCGTACGCATGCGTGTCTTTATATAGTCAGAGTGTGGTCGTTTGTTTGTTTGTATGTATATGCATTTTGTGAACTTCATTTACCCTTATCCAAAATTGATCCATAGCACTTCAATTCTTCTTTCTATTCTTACCTTATCATCATCATAATCGTTATCATTATAATTGTTATTATTATTAGTAGTAGTAGTAGTAGTAGTATAACTGTTATGATCGTTATTATTATTATTTTTATTTTTACAATTATCATTGATAATAGTAAAAATAATATATATATTATGTTAATATCATCATTATCATTATCATTATTATTTATTTCTTAACATTATTATCATTATTATGTATTTCTTGATATTAATATCATTATTATTTATTTCTTAATATTATTATCATTACTATTATCATTATCATTGTTATTATCATCATCCTTTTCATTATCAGTATTATTATCATGGTTAATAGTAAATAATAGTATTGTCATCCTCGCCATTACCAATATTATAAGCATAAATATAATAATAGTAATAGTGAAAGCCAACAACCCTGAAAATCCTGCTAAATCGAAAACAAAGGCTCGTCTCATGGACTAACAAACCGCCTCGTTAATCCACAGTAGCGGTAATCACAAAAACGGAAAGAGTATTCATTTGCCGGGAAGAACAATGCGTGATCATTTCTATATTTGAAGAATAGGATGAGAATGATTATAACTCGATCAGGGACACGGAAATTTATATTTCTCCTTTATGTGTGATTGGTCATTAAGCGGTATATTAAACATTCATCGTGATTTTACGATTGTTGAAATACGGTTTAGGAAATCAGGTTTAGGAATATCACTTACAGGGAAGTAAAGACTGTGAATGTTGCAGTTATAAAGGGAAATGATCATTTCAGTGCCAATTCTTTATCTACCTATTTTTATTTTTTTCTGAAAATCCTGCTGGAGAAAAAGACAAAATACTGTATAAATGGTATTGGTATTAAACAGTTTCCAGATTGATGTCAAAGCACAAACAAACAAACAAACACACTTGTACATGGTAAAGAAAAACAAAAACAAAAATCGC
>NC_061840.1:21527911-21540411 GCF_019202785.1 Penaeus chinensis
GACAGAAGTGTTGAAGAAAGTTGCATTGAACTTTTCCAGTTTCTGTGCTGCTTTTGACAAATACGGCCATTTGCTCGAAACTCTGATTGTTATAAAGACAGACGGAATTATATATGTACCGGTATATCACTCAGAGAAAGCAATACTTTTAAAACGTTTGCAGAGCTGATAGTCATTTACTGTGACAGTTCACAATTCACAGTCCTTCCCAGCATTTATGAATGTTAATACTTCTGTATTTATGAGACCAGAAAGAAGCGGATGTTATTGCAATACTTTAGAAAGCTAACTTGGGAATTTTACACTGCATGGCTTACAATAAATGGAGGGAAAATCTGAACAAAGTTGTTCAAGGGATTCAGCGTCTCCTTCTAGACAATCCTCTTTCTCTGTATCTTTCCCTTTGTATCTGTCTCTGTGTCACTCTCTCTATATTCCCATGCCTCTGCCTGCTTGCCTGCCTGCCTGCCTGCCTGTATGTCTGAGTAACGTCTGTGTCTGTCTCTCTCCTTCTCTCTACCATTCTCTCTATTTTTCAGTCTGTCTGTCTGTCTCTCCATTCTCCCTCCCTCCTACAATCACTTCACCCCTCTTTTCCTTCTCCCTTACGAAATATTGTGTTTGGAAAGCTGCCTAACTGAATTCAGACACAATGCTGTTTTTATGTTTCCTTTAGTCATAAGCAGCCCAACATCAAATGTATTAGTGAGGGACAAAAACGTACATTATTTTCTCTTGAATCAACAATTTTCAACAAATGCAACCACGGAAATTGTATAATGTGAGGCGTTGTGTGAAGCTTTATAAAGTTATAACATATTACAGCCACCTCCTTTAGCAACCATATAATACACAATTTATTTTGTAATATTTTCTGACAAGGCTATTTCTACACGTGACATTCTCTTGAACCAACTAAATTGCAAACACAGTAACGCGTGCGGAGAGATGAACGAGGCACCTAACAAATACGAATAGAAAATTGATTTGAGGGCGATTTATCATCTATTTCATACTATGGATTCGCGCATGTAGATAGATGGAAAGGAAACACAAACAACAATAAGAAGAGAACAATGAATCACAAAGTGGGGAAATTTATCATTCTCTTCGATTATGGTTTCATTTTGTTTCTTTCGCTCGCATAAGGAAATACTAAATTTATAAAGGATTTCTCAACAAAGAAACCACTGTTGTCAAGTCTCACTGTTCCTGTCGACAACGGATTCATCAGATAGCCTGAAGTCACGCCACTTTCCCTCCCACGTGCGAATTCTTCAAAGGGCTGTTCATCTCTTTGTAGATACAAAGTTTTACATATTTTCTGTAGGTGTTAGCGTGCAAGAAAATGTATTCCAGTATAGATAAGGGGTGAGATTGCATTTTGCATATTTTACTGAGATAATTCCAGTGGCTGCTAGCTTGACTTTTCGATTTTACATCTTTTTTTTTTCTGTAGGTGTTTGTGTCTAAGTGCAATACTGCCAACTCTTGTAATTGTTCAAAGTTAACATATATATTAGTTTAACGGGTGTAAAGTGTTGGCTGAAATCGTTCCTCTCTAATGAAAACTATTAAAAATATTGCGTCACTTTCTTTCCGGGTGTGAACAATGTAACCATTTCCCGGATCCAAGCCATTCAAAGCTATGACGGCGGGGATCAGTGACTGACAGCTTTATGAAGGAGCAGGTAGGCTTCATACAGGCATATTGATTTTTTTTTGGGGGGGTGGGGGGGGGGGGCTTCACTCTCACTCATCACTTAAATATCATACTGACATTATACGTGGTTATAGCCATTTCTACCCAAATTTGTACAGTGTCAAAATACCTAAGCATAAGAAATGCACTACACATGTTCACATCTAGATAAAGAAACCAACTTGACTAATACCTCTGTTTATATGGTTAACCTAAGACAAGTGGCTACACTACTGCGATGTAATGTAAAAAGGAAAAGCACATGAATCCGTAAATATGATCATGTACAGAATCTGAGTTTAATGTAAACAAGGAATACTTTCAGTCTAGTACTTTCAGTGTTAGATTCATCCCAAATCCACTTTCATAAGATTACCTATTCTGACGTGTATATGTGTTGTTCGTATTCACAACTACGTAACGTTTTCCTACTAGATGGATTACGAACGGTAATTGCTTCCTTTGTACGAGGTAACAATTCAGTGATTAACTACACCATTTTTTTATCAGCTGTTAGAGAACAATAGCTAATTCCTTACCACCGCGTCGTATTTTTAGTCCATCTCTTCACAAGTGTTGAGTTAGAACTTGAAAAATAACGGCCATTTTGTGTTTCGCTTAATCCTTTAATTGCCTATTGCTTACTTAAAAGAGTTATCATGTACTGTAATAATATTTCAGAAAAGTGTAAAAAAGGAGTAGTGTTATAATCACATGTATAACTATTCATTCTCTTTCTCGCTCTCTCTATTTCTCTAGTTATCCACACTCTCTCTCTCTCTCACTATCTTACCTATCTTTCCGAACGAATACGTCCCACTAATCCCTATAGTGTACAAACGTGAACATCATCAGTGAATTCCTCTTTCCCCGCTCGAGACCCTCGCCCGAGATCAGAGGGAGAGAAGGTAAACACGGCATCATGAATAAAATGTTGACGTTAAGATTTTGGTGCAGCTCACTTCTCCTGAGCTCCACAGCGTTACTGAGGAGAAGCCGCCCCTAGTACACAAGCAGTCCATTAGCATGTTAACGCAGCCAAATAATCTTATGGAAGGCGCGGCTCCTGCACCCTCAAGGAGTTCTTCCGTAGTCCGGATACTGGGAAACGTGGCATTACGTGGTGCGGCGCCTTGCATGATGCATAGAGTGAGTGGTTACTTGGTATATTAATGTGGGAAACTTCTTTATGAAGACCAAGCTTGATCTCGGTGATATATTGTTTATCGTTAATGATAGACTTATATACATATATGTATATACATATATATAACCTAGCCACTGGTTGGGCAAGTCTCCAAGCCGGGTAAATAATGAGGGTTGTATTTATATGTATGTGTATATATATATATATATATATATATATATATATATATATATATATATATATATATGCATATATATATATATATATATATATATATATATATATATATATGTGTGTGTGTGTGTGTGTGTGTGTGTGTGTATATGTATATATGGCAGCACAATGAAAATACCATCGCCTTGAGAAGTCAAACGCAGGTGTCGTAGGGGAAGTCACCTCCATGCCGCAAGTGTTAGCACACCGAACCGCGGTTGATTAGGAAGGGCATCCAATCAGGTAAGGGTGGCACTGCCATATAACCTCTCAATAGTGAACTGAGAGAGGTCTATGTCCTGCAGGGGAATGAATGGCTCTAAAAAAGAAAAGAAAAAAAAAACAAAAAAAAGTGCATGTATGTATATGTGTGTGTGTGTCTGTGCGTGTGTGTGTATGTATATACTGTGTGTATATATGTACCTATATATATATAAACCTATGTGAAACACAAATATCATTTACATAGGTTTTAGTTCCAATTCCTGAGGTCTTGGACCACCAAATTTTACAGACAAAGTCTCATATCCATAACATATTACTCAGCCATCAGTGTTTTCCTTACATAGCCGCCATTTCTGTCTGCAGACGAAGATGGATTCGCCCAACGCTAGGCCCTAGCGAAGGGGCCTTACACGCTGTCGTGCGGTGCGGCAGAAAACCTACGCAAACACACAAACAAGTAACTGAAGTGAAAGAGCACACTGTCCGTCGTTACCGAAAGCTCTTTATTCAGCGCTCTCTATGCTCCGTCCGTCGTTGATGCAGTGCGAAACGTGTTCTAAGCGTGTCTTGAAAAACGCGATTTCTCTCGTGTATCATAATAAAGAAATATGCTCTCTGCCCCGATTTCACAGCTTAAGAAGGGCCGTGGCAGACAGCTACATTTCTTTCTTAAGTTAGACAGCGCGCGAGGAAGTACGCGGGCCACTTTGCGAAAGATTCATGGCAACTTCGCTCGCCGGTATAATGGCATTTCTTACAACTTTATTCTGAATATACCTCAGAGGTTATATGGTCCGTAATAAAATGTTTTTGTGAACTGGTACCGATTCTTGGGGATGATGTACAGTAGCATATTCTCATTTCATTCGCTTGTCGACATTTATGACTGACAATGGCTGTGGTAATGCTTTATCTATTTATCTATTTGTTTATAGATTTTTCTCTAAGTTCGATCTAGCTCTTATTGTTGATTTACGAGATACTGTACAATATCTCGTGATAATAATTTATTAACATTTTGTCACTTGCATCATCTCATCTATGTATATTTTTTATCAGTAAGTTCTGCATGTGCGTACGAACACAAAGATATAAGCATGTATGTTTATATATATATATATATATATATATATATATATATATATATATATGTATATATATAACAAGGAAAAGCAAACAAACTAATACACAGTGTTACTCTAAGTCCTAAAGAATGTAAGATGTTAAGAAGATAAATGATGCATTTACATAAATGCAGTATACGAAATTTACGGCGTCAGGCGAGCAGGTTAAAAGCGAGAACAGGTTAAAAGAACGAGGAGGGTATTTATTGCAATCTCCTGGTTTTCATAAAAGTGTGGATAATTAGTATCGTGAATGGTGAGACAAGAGCGAGGTTGGTGATGAGTGGGAGCAGTGTGAATGAGGATGCGGGTCAGGTGAGGGTCGGAGAGTTGAGATAGTATGTAGCGAAAGAAAAACATACGATTAGGGAGAAATAAAATACGACTTTTTAGTAAGGAAGAGGGAGATTTTTTCACTATACGAGATTGGAATAAGAATGATGAGGGTTATAAGGAGGAATGGAAAACTGAATCAGTATTTAATCAAGAAGGTTAGTGTTAAATCAATCCTCTGTTTCTCCAGACTTCTTTTTTTATATTAAGGGCTTCATCCTGTTCTTATATTCATGTCTTACTATAAAGCTTAATGGAAGCATGAGAATAGGAGATACAATTGCATAACAAAGCCTTTCTAACTTTTCCTCGGGGTAAGACTTACAACAGGAGACTGCTATACCGAGCGCAGTATATCCAAAGTAATATGAAGCAAGACCGCAAACACACACACAAACACTCATATATATATATATATATATATATATATATATATATATATATATATATATATATATATGCTCCTGTTGTAAAGTTTTGACCTGGCTTTATACACTTTAATTACCTCTGCGTCTTGCCAGGATCAACAGAAGCCTCCCCACCTACCCCCTACCCCCCCACCCCCACAGCGATATCGGTCCGTCTCAAATGTCCTGTCTAAAGGCCACGCCCCCTCTCGCGGATTAGTACTTGACAACATTATTTATTAGTTCTATCAACAGACAGGCCTCGCTCGTTATAATTGTGTTGGCATACATATTCTTTATCGCCATTTTATACATGTAATGCTTTGTTATGTTCCTTATTTAACAATATCTTGACATTATTATATTGTGTTTGAATGGTAAAACACTTTCA
This sequence comes from Penaeus chinensis, assembly GCF_019202785.1. Lineage (NCBI taxonomy): Eukaryota > Metazoa > Arthropoda > Malacostraca > Decapoda > Penaeidae > Penaeus > Penaeus chinensis. The sequence goes on from NC_061840.1 coordinate 21,533,454, forward strand.
ATAAATCTTGGTTTTGCGCTGTGGGTTTTTCTGCCAATGTGCTATACATGGGTCGGTAATTTATTTGTTTTAATCACTATTCACAATATGAATAAATAAATATATATATATATATATATAAATATATAAATGTATATATACATATAAATATATGTGTATATGTATTGATATATATGCATATATATATATATATATATATATATATATATACAAATACATAGTCACACATACACACGGAAACACACACACAAACATACACACACACACACTTATAAACACACATAAACACACACACACACACGCACACACACACACACGCATGCATATATATATATATATATATATATATTGTAACAATCTCGCTTGTAGCACAGTGAAGTACTGTAAAGTTAAGTTTTAAGATGTTTAGGGGAAGCAGCGGAATAATTACATCAAGTAATGAGAATAGCTTATATAAATGAATATCAAGTATATATCTTGAAGTTCGTAAAGTTTGTAACTTTTACTATTTTCTTGAGTTTATACGTTTATAAATAATCATCAAATGTATTTTTGAATCACTAGTTATTATGAAGTTATTATTTAGTAGTCTTTTGTTAAATAGTTATCTTTATATTACTTATTTCAAAATTATTTAATATTTCCAGTTATAGTCCTTATTTCGATTATATTTGTTTGTAGCAGACTTAAATAATTATTCCTTATTATTTATATATTACGTGCATCATCCAGTATTTTTCATTACTGTTAGATGATTCTCATTCAACGTTTCTTAGTAGTCTTAGGCTATCATGATAGTTTCTTAGTAGTAGCACAATACGCACACTGCTTTCGAACGCACTTTTAAATGTCACTTTGGTACGCACAGGCCGTAAGTTTGGAGATTGTAATAATAATAATAATATATATATATATATATATATATATATATATATATATATATATGTATAATATGTGTATATATGTATATATAATATGTATATATATATATATATATATATATATATATATATATATAATGTGTGTGTCTGTGTGTAGTTATATAAACACACACATACACACACACACACACACACACACACATATATATATATATATATATATATATATATATATATATATATATGTGTGTGTGTGTGTGTGTGTGTGTGTGTGTGTGTATGTATATATATGCATATATATATGTATATATATATATACATATACATATACATATTCACACATACACAGGGAAACACACACACAAACATACATACACACACACTTATACACACACACATAAACACACACACACACACACACACACACACACACACACACACACACACACACACACACACACATATATATATATATATATATATATATATATATATATATGAAGAGAGAAAGCGAAAGGCGAATAGAAAAATAAATTAGATAACTGACTGTACAGAATATATTGTGCAAAGCTTTAGCCCATAATCGGCCGCCGCGCCCTCCTCCTCGAACTCAGCCTCGAGTTCTCTAGATATACTGCTTGCTCTAACTCGAGGCTCATACTTCAAGGTGAAATATGTGTAATACTCGGACATATTCATAAAGCTGCAATACATTTCCCACACACGCTGCAAGGGCGGAAAAAAAAAAATCAGGTAACGGTGTTGCAGCATTTAATTCTGAGAACGACCCACTTTGCATTTTTTTTTTTACCGCTTCGGGAATTCTTTCTGGTTCACCTCCCTTGAGGGAAAATGGAAGCCGTTTTTACCAGAAAACCTTTCCAGGTTATCCAAATCGCGTCAGGGGCGGAACCGGCTATTTCCTGTTGATCGGCGCTGCTCAAAGACAAAATAAAATGAAATAAAAGTAAAGGAGTGTAGAGGAAAGAATAAAAATATAGAATAGAAAAAAATGCATAAGACATCTTTATACGTAAGAGAAGCATTAAGAAAGGATGTTGAGTAAAAAATATAGATATAGATAATCAAAAATATAGATAAGTTTATATACAAAGAGCAAGTATAAAGGGAAGAAATATAGAGTGAAATGAATAAGTAAAACATACGAATATAATCTATATACAAAAAAGTATACTAAACGTATGGAGTAAAATAAATAAATATAAAATACGAATATATCTATATCCAATGATATAAAAAAGCTATGAATAGATTCGCGTATATTTTGTACCTTTCAAAAGCCGGAAATTACTTTCTGATAAGACGGAAAACATAAGATGAAACTGACATTCATTCGTTGGTTAAAGTAGAAATGGCCTTGTCGTTGATCCCTTAGCAGCGAGAGAGGAGGTCTACGCGTGAGAAAATGGTAAGAAGAACATGCAATAAGGTCCTTCAAGATTTATGTGTACCATGCTTTTGCTGGATAAAACTTTCACTTTAGCAGAATTGCAAAAAGTTTTCGTTTCTTTCAAATGTTATAATTCTAAGTGAAAACTCACGCATATACTTGTATATACGGTTTTATGCATTTATGCATATGTGCAAGTGCGTATGTACATACATATACATATATATATATATATATATATATATATATATATATATATATATATATATATATATATATATATATATATATATATATATATATATATATATATATATATATATATGTGTGTGTGTGTGTGTGTGTGTGTGTGTGTGTGTGTGTGTGTGTGTGTGTGTGCGTGCGTATCTGTGTGTCTGTACGTGTGTGTATGAATGCACTGAGCATATAGCCTTCCCCCTTGCCCGCCCACCCGCCCCTTGCCCGCCCACCCGCCCCTTGGCCGCCCACCCGCCCCTTGGCCGCCCACCCAGCGCCCTCGATCGGGTCCCGAGGCGCCTGAATATGAGCGGTGATTGGGAGCGCCGCGCCCGCCTCGCCGATCGCATTAGGGCCCAGCATTCCAGCGCTAACTAACGGGGTTTCGACCTTAATTGAATTGCTGTCCACGAACGTAAAAGGAGGAGCGGAATTGTCACACGGGCATTTTATGGGGAGCGAGTGAGGTGAAGCGATAGATAAGGGAGGAATGAAAGGATAAAATATGTGCATAGAAATATGCAGGTACATGCAGATATGCCTCTACAGACATATGCTTGAAAATGTACGAACTATGATATAATAAGACATACATACATACACACTCACAGACACCAACCCACCCACACACACTCTACATTCATATATTGTGTTTTAGAAAGCGGATTTTACTGAAAAAAAAACTTTAGATATTTATCTAAACTAAGAGTTTTATCAACCTCTGAAGCCAAATATTTTTATCATGCTTGTACCATCAGCCGCATGTTGTGAAAATGTTGATATGAATTACCCTGATGAATGATCGAAAATCACACACAGACGTTATCTTTTACATTTGCGTGCGTGTGTATTTAAGCATTTAAGTTTTTTGATTTGGCACACGAGGAAAGAAATGAAGAAGGTAGTCGACTTTTTTCCTCTATAATGTTCAGTTGTTTGATTTGGCAATAATGCAAATACAAACCTGAATGCAATCATTCATTCATTAAACAAAATAACAAATCTTTTCTCGTTCTGATTTATCAGGCGCGAAAAGCATTCCAAATCTCAGCATTTGTATTCCAATCCCATTATTTTTATTTTTTTTTCAATGCATTTATACAGGTCTCTCCAAGAATGAAATTGAGCCATTTAATTAACCGAAACCCATTTTTATAAGCGGCGGAAGACGGTACACGAGGCGGATGTGAACGAACCCTATGAGTTGAGAGGAAAAGACTGAACTAATTGTGAACCAGTGGGGGATGTGAACGAAGGGAGGAGTGGGGGAGAAGGAGGGGGAGAGGGTACTGTGAGGCGAGGGGAGGGGAGAAGGAGAGGGTACTGTGAGGCGAGGAGAGGGGAGGGGAGGGGGTGTGGACGAAGGAAAGGGAGTATAGGGCAATGTTGCGGTGAGGGGAAAGGAGGGGCAGGGGAAGGCGGGGATGTAAATGAAGAAAGAGGAGGGGGGGGGGGGTACCGTGAGGCAATGGAAGGGGAAGGAAGGAGATATGAACGAAAGGAGGGGGTGAGGGACATGTGACGCGAAATAAGGAATACTGCGAAGTGAAAAAAAAGGAAGGGAGGAAAGGAGAGAGATATTTTAAGACGAAGGAAGGGCGAATGGTATAGAAGGAGGGATTTGAAGCGAAGTGATGGAGAGAAGGGTAATTGTGAGGTGAAATAAGGGAGGAAGGGAGCAGCAAGGGAGAGGGAAGTTGGGAGTCAGGGAGACGAAGAGAGGGAGTAGGAACAAATAAAACCATGAGGCGAAGGGGGAGTGCTTTGAAACAACAAGGGGGAGAAGGGGGTAGAGTGTAGTAATACCAATAGGCAAATAGAGGGAGAGTAGACAAAATCCGTGCTTTTTAACGAATGAAAGGGGGGAGGGAGAATAAACAAGGTGTACTGAGTATTCTGACAGAGTGAAGCGAGAGTGACGAGTAAAATCCTGGACACAAGAGGAACACCCACTCGACCGGGAATACAGAAGTGCTTTTAGGTTTATGAAATGAATGGACGAGAGGGAAGAAGAGGAGGAGTAGGAGTAGGAGGAGGAGGAGGGGTAGGGGGAGAGGTAATAGTAGGAGGAGGGGGGGGAGGGGAAGGGGGAAGAGAAGGAGGAGGAGAAAGAGGAAGAGGAGGAGGAGCAGAGGAGGGGGTAGGAGGGGGAGGAGGGGGAAGGAGGGGGAGGAGGAGGGGAAGAGGAAGGGAGGAGGAGGAGGGGGAGGAGGAAGGAGGGGAGGAGGAGGAGGGAGGGGAAGGAGGATGAGGAGGAGGGAGGGGAAGGAGAAGGAGGAGAGGGGAGGAGGAGGGAGGGGGAGTAGGAGGAGGAGGGGGAGGAGGGGGAAGGGGAGTAGAAGGAGGAGGAGAAAGGAAAAAGAGGAGGAGAAGAGGAGGGGGTAGGGGGGGAGAAGGAGGGGGAGGAGGATGGGGAGGAGGAGGAGGGAGGGGAAGGAGGAGGAGGAGGAGGAGGAGAAGAAGGGAGGAGGAGGAGGGAGGGGGCGTAGGAGGAGGAGGGGGAGGAGGGGGAGGAGAAGGAGGAGGAGAAAGAGGAAGAGGAGGGGGTAGGAGGGGGAGGAGGGGGAGGAGGAGAGGGGAGGAGGAGGGGGGGAGGAGGAGGAGGCGGAGGAGGAGGAGGAGGAAGGGGAGGAGGAGGAGGGAGGGGAAGGAGGAGGAGGAGGAGGAGCAGAAGGGAGGAGGAGGGAGGGGGAGTAGGAGGAGGAGGGGGAGGAGGGGGAGGGGGAGGAGAAGGAGGAGGAGAAAGAGGAAGAGGCGGAGAAGAGGTGGGGGTAGGTTGGGTAGGAGGGGGAGGAGAAGGTGGGACGAGGAGAGAGGAGGAGGAGGAGGGGGAGGAGGAGGAGGAGGAAAGGGAGAAGGAGGAGGGAGGGGAAGGAGGAGGAGGAGGAGGAGGAAAAGGAGGGAGGAGGAGGAGGGAGGGGAAGGAGAAGGAGGAGGAGGAGGAGGAGGGAGGGGGAGGGGGAGGGGGAGGAAGGGGAGGAAGGGGAGGAGGAGGAGGAAGAGAAGAAGAAGGAGGAGGAGGAGGAAGAGGAAGGGGGAGGGAGAGGAGGGGGAGGGGGAGGGGGAGGAGGAGGAGGAGGAGGAGGAGGAGGAGGAGGAGGAGGAGGAGGAGGAGGAGAATGAGGAGGAGGAGGAGGAGGAGGAGGAGGGGTAAGAGGAGGAGGAGAAAAAGCAATTGCCTGAACAAAACAGGAATGTGAGGAAAAAGGGGAAAAGATCGGAGAAATTAATCAGCGTTTTCGAAACGATATATATGAAACGCACGAGTGAAAAAAAAAAAAAAAAAATTCTTCAAAAGATGACAAAGAGAAGGAAATAAATAAAACGTTCTGCAAAAGAAGGAAAAAGAGACGTACAAAGAGTGGGAGAGAACTGAGAGACACGTGTTACAACAATATAGGTAAAGGTGGAATCGGAAGATGGAAAATGCGAGTGTCAGCTTGATATCGCAACAATAGAGCGACCCCGCACTCAGCTCCGAACGACAGGGACATTGTCGCCCATGACTGGTCAAGGGATAAAAAGGATGAAGGGTGAAGCACAAAATAGAAAGAACATCAGATATGAAATGTAAAAACCGGTAGAAGCAAGCCAGCATGAAAACGCGGTCTTATTCCGTTCGACAAAGTAGCTTTTCCGGGTTGTTATTGCGATAGGGTAAGCGGCTAGTCATGGCGACAGGGTAAGCGGCTAGTTATGGCGACAGGGTAAGCGGCTAGTTATGGCGACAGGGTAAGCGGCTAGCCATGGCGACAGGGTAAGCGGCTAGTTATGGCGACAGGGTAAGCGGCTAGTTATGGCGACAGGGTAAGCGGCTAGTTATGGCGACAGGGTAAGCGGCTAGTTATTGCGACAGGGTAAGCGGCTAGTTATGGCGACAGGGTAAGCGGTTAGTCATGGCGACAGGGTAAGCGGCTAGTTATTGCGACAGGGTAGGCGGCTAGTTATGGCGACAGGGTAAGCGGCTAGTTATGGCGACAGGGTAAGCGCCTAGTCATGGCGACAGGGTAAGCGGCTAGTTATTGCGACAGGGTAAGCGGCTAGTTATGGCGACAGGGTAAGCGGCTAGTTATTGCGACAGGGTAAGCGGCTAGTTATGGCGACAGGGTAAGCGGTTAGTCATGGCGACAGGGTAAGCGGCTAGTTATTGCGACAGGGTAGGCGGCTAGTTATGGCGACAGGGTAAGCGGCTAGTCATGGCGACAGGGTAAGCGGCTAGCCATGGCGACAGGGTAAGCGGCGAGTTATTGCGACAGGGTAAGCGGCTAGTTATGGCGACAGGGTAAGCGGCTAGTTATTGCGACAGGATAAGCGGCTAGTTATGGCGACAGGGTAAGCGGCTAGTCATGGCGACAGGGTAAGCGGCTAGTTATGGCGACAGGGTAAGCGGCTAGTTATTGCGACAGGGTAAGCGGCTAGTTATGGCGTC
>NC_061840.1:21550411-21562911 GCF_019202785.1 Penaeus chinensis
TTATTACTATTAACATTATTATTATTTTCATTATTGATTTAATTTTAGAGTTGTTATTGGCACTGTTATTGTTATTGTTCTTCCTCTTTTTCTTTTCATTATTATTATCATTATTATTATTATTATTATCATTATTATTATTACTATTATCACCATCATTTCCAATACCATTATTATCATACTATATACGCTGTACCTGAACACAATATCAGGTCTTTTAACACAAAATAATCACAGACAGATAATCCATATATTGCTAGTATCATTATTATTATTATTATTATTATTATTATTATTATTATTATTATTATTATCATCATCATCATCATCGTTATTATTATTATCATTATTATTATTATTATTATTTTACTTCTACCACTATTACTACTATTATCAGTTTCATTGCCATTATCACTATTATTACAATTACGATTATCACTATTATCAGTATTATTACTATGAACATCATCATCTTCATCATTCTCGTCGTCGTCCTATTTCTCTTCCTAATCATCACCAGCACTAACATCACCATTATCATCATCATCATCACCACTATCACCATCATCACCATCACCATCACCAACGTCATCATTACCATTATCATCCTCATCATCACCACCATCACCATCATCGTCATCATAACCATCATCACCTTTACCACCATCACCATCATCATCATCACCATCCCCACCATCTCCATCATCCCAGTACAGTGCTTCCTCTGGGACACCACACCTGCCCGCCCCCAATAGCGCACCAAACCTCTCTGATCCTGCTTAGTATTAAGCCCATGGTTGTATTTGTTTATATTTCGTATAATCAGTGCTCCTATGCAAACATTCGGACGTTTTCCTGTAACATGGTCGAGTACAATTCTACAATACATATTACAGTATCTGTAGATATTAATCTAATATTGTGAGAGGTACTGTACTGTTTTTGGTGCTGCTTGTGTTGCTAGTAGACTTAAGTACACTCATATACTATATATATATATATATATATATATATATATATATATATATATATATATATATATATATGCATATATGTGTGTGTGTGTGTGTGTGTGTGTGTGTGTGTGTGTTTTATATATATAAATCTCTCTCTCTCTCTCTCTCTCTCTCTCTCTCTCTCTCTCTCTCTCTCTCTCTCTCTCTCTCTCTCTCTCTCTCTCAATATATATATATATATATATATATATATATATATATATATATATATATATATATATATATATATATATATATATATATATATATATATATATGCATATATATATATATATATATATATATATATATATATATATATGCATATATATATATATATATATATATATATATATATATATATATATATATATATATATATGTATGTGTATAGATATTCACATATGTATACGGGTATATATACGTATGCATATACATATATATATATATATATATATATATATATATATAGATAGATAGATAGATAGATACATTGAAGATATATATAGATACATTGAAGATTATGAAAAATAATTCTTACTTGTAAACGTAATTATATATCTAATGAACTTTGCATGTTTCCAACATGATTTCAAGTAAGAACTGTTTGGGGAGGAGAGAGGGAGGTCAGCGAGGGCGATGATTATGTAGATGATTATGTAGATTTTCTTGCCTGCAGAGGCTTTCAGATATTAGTAGCAGATGTCTTTTGTGCAAAGACGGCATGAGGCTTTTGTTCTAAGCCATTAACCTCTTAATATGGTTACCGATGTAATAACTACTAACCAAAAGTCAGCGCAGGCAAGATTCTACAATTTCTGCTTCGCGCTTTCCAGCTTTCCGAGATTTTGGAAATCAAGAGTGGACACTTGTTATTGTTGCAGTTATTCAGAGACGTAATAAAATTATGATTCTTGACATATGAACGTTATGAATGTAAGCCTTTTTTATTATAGACTAATACTTACCACAATTATTTAGTGACGCTGTAGGTCTGCGAACCAAAATTTTGAATGAAGTAATAGGTATAAGTATATATAAGTATATATAACAAATAGGCTCCAGATCTTGCGGTTCCTTTGGGCGATGGCTCCTGTACATAACTATATAATTAGGAAAAATAAATAGTACAAGTATATATATATTCATATTCATATATATAGATAGATCGAGAGAGCGAGCGAGAAAGAAAGAGAGAGAGAGAGAGAGAGAGAGAGAGAGAGAGAGAGAGAGAGAGAGAGAGAGAGAGAGAGAGAGAGAGAGAGAGAGAGAGAGAGAGAGAGAGAGAGAGAGAGAGAGATAGAGAGAGAGTGAGTGAGTGAGAGAGAGAGAGATATAAATAAACAAACAAACAAACAAGAAACAAACGGTCAGTTGGTAATTACTGATTACCATCAATTGATTGCAAGCGTCAAAAGTCAAAAGTTTTCAACACAATTTAAAACATTCCAATCTTTAATTCTGCCTTTATTTGTGTGTGTCTGTGCTGTGTGGGTGTGTATGTGTGTGGGAGGAGGGGTGGTTGAGTGTGTTGGGGGAGAGGGGGAGAGTGTGTGGTGGGGGGTAAGTGTGTGTGTGTGGGTAAATAGGCGAAACACACACGTACACACACGCACACGTACACACACAGGCACACATATATTTGTGTGTGTGTATATGTATATATATACATGAAGAAAAGGTATGAATAAGAATGAATATCTTCACAATACAAGATATGTATTTGACCGGTTTCGATTCTATCAAATACATATCTTGTATTGTGAAGATATTCATTCTCATTCATACCTTTTCTACATTTATCAACATGAATGCGGTTCATATATATACATACATACATACACACACACACACACACACACACACACATATATATATATATATATATATATATATATATATATATATATATATATGTGTGTGTGTGTGTGTGTATATGTATATATATATATATATATGTATATATATATATATATATATATATATATATATATATATGTATATATATGTATATATATGTATATATATATATGTGGAAATCTAGATAAATCATAAAGTTATTAGATTTCTATTAAATTATATTCGCCGCCACCACCGCTGTTTTATTAGAAAACAGGGAAAACAAATCTCCTCCAAGTGAATTCATTATTTTAAAAGTATTAAAATCATAATTCCTGTAATGAAGGTACTGAGTAAACTAAAGTTAAAGTTTTATATATTTTACTATTTTTAGTTTTACAATATGATTACAATAAATCTATATTCTCGTTAAATACATTAAATCTATTTTACAAGATGGAACGTTCTTTAACAATTCTAAAATGAAAACTGACGAGCCCTGCTCACCAAAATAACCACCAAGGACGCTCTGGCCATGGTTCTTCCGTCGATCTCTCTGGAACCCTGTCCCACAGACCACTGGGGAAGCGACCCAAGATCAGCCTGTCGGTCGCTCCTTTGCAGACATCAGCATCACCTGATCGAACATCGTACGATGTCTCGTCATCACGGTTTTTTCCACTTGTGCCCAGCACTCGTGATTTTTCTTTCTTTTCTTACACTCATGGAAGATTCCTAAACTTCCACATCCCTCCCCTCTCAGTAACAGCCTGTCCCCAGGATGCTATACAGTTCTTTGTCACAGACTTCTAACACACGCAGTAACCCTTCACGGGGGGCACACAGGTACTACACCTTGCCCACAGGTGACCTGTAGGCTATCGGGAGGCAGGAAGGGCCTTACATCTCCTGTTGTGAGCTATGTAGCTCACACCGATACCAAATTTCGAATTTCATATATTTCTGTGACACTTAGGGGAGAGGATAACGAATTTAGTTTACTTCCATAGTTACACCGATATAACGTGACACAATTGTACAAGCTGTCCATGGTTCACACAGTTGAAGACAATATTTTCTTCTCGGGGAAGTGACATAATCCACTCTTCGCTTGACCGGATGACAGCAGGTGGAAAAGGGTTGTCTAGGATCTCATCTCTACTGCAGTTTTCGGCTGGATAGACACTCCGTCCCGGCTGAATCTCTTTGCAGTTGATAAGGTCCCTCTTCTCCACAAACAGGTCCCTAGCTTCTGAAACAAGAAGGACAGCGGCAGAAATCTGGGTATGGATAAAAGCTGTGGAGTTCAAGATGGATTTTGGGAAGACATGGACCAGGAAAGTATCCATATAGTGGCCTGGTAGAGGGAAGGTCAGATATACCATCAGATTTCCTAAAGAACTTCCAGGCATTAGTTTCAAATTTGAAGAAAAGTAATATGTGTGTAAATTCTCTTCATTTGGAGGAATTATGAGGGACACCCTCTCCATTGTTAACGTATTTAATATGGACAAGAGTTGATCAGGGGCAATCAAATTTGGCGAAAGTCTACCTATGTTGCTTCCCTTAACCCTCCCAAAATTAAATTTTGGTTTTCCTCTACTCCTCGGAGAATAGCCCGGTAGTTCTCCAGGACAGAACTACACAAAAATATCTTCTCCAATAGTTGCAACCGCCGACCCAAGTCAGTGACTACTACATCTATGATCCCAATAGCTTCATCCATTTTCTCCAGTGCCCTTGCTATTTCATCCTCCCGAATAATAACAAGCTAATGGTAACCTCAGCCATTTCAATAGCTCTTCGTGCCAACTTCTTAGATTCCATGATTTGGGTGTGCAACATATCTATACGATGATTAGTTACCCCACCCATTATCAATCCTGCAACATTACTAACCAAATTTTAGTCCCTCCCAGAGAGAACTCTTCTGGCTGTGGTCATCCCCACAATCTGACTTAATACTCGTCAATTTCAAAATAACCCCGTTATTTTGTACATTGCCCTCCGGCTGCGGAACCATATATATATTCTATTTACTGTACATATATTTTTAAAATATAACCCCTGGCTATTATCTTATCTGTTCTCCTTGTATCTTTCTACTTGTTACTACGAAGTTATATGAACGATACTTTCCTTTGTTTCTCAGCCCCACACATTTTGCTGAATCTTCCAAAGTTTCCAAACTATCGTCGTCCTCAAATTCTTCTTCAATTTTTTCTTCTGTTGGGTATGCCTTATCTATATTATGGGCCTGGCCCCTTACTAATGACATTTCTAATTTCAACCTATCTACGTGTTCTTTGCGTTCTTTCCCATCAGCAATTTTCTTAATTCTGAATACAACATCACTGATTTTTTCTATTACCCTATATGGTCCAGAATATAATGGCTGCACCTTTTTGCTCAACCCCACCTTAGGAGTAGCTTTGAGATATACCCGGTCTCCTTCTATGATTTGTGAAGGCTTGGCATAAGGTCGATCCCTTGGCCTTCTCTGGATATCTTCTTCAATATGCTCTTTGCATCTTTTAAATATCTTTGAGCCCATGACTCTTGTCTCTTGCAAATAATCTTCCACATTATACCAAGGAGCTGTGTCCTTTGAAAATAATATATATGGAAAATGAGGGTCCCGATGCTTTAGCGTGAAAAAAGGTGTGTCTTTTATCACCCTATGGTAAGCCGTATTGCAAGCTAACTCTGCCATAGGTAACATTTGAGCCCACACTGACGGGTTGTCCCAGACCATCGTACGCAAAATTTTATTTAGTGTACCATTTACTCTTTCCACTTGTCCATTTGAGCTTGGATGATATGGAGTAATAGTACGTTTATCAATCCCAAATTCTTCTGTTAGCTTCTTAAATAGTTCGTTTACGAACTCCCCTCCCCCATCAGAAATGATTTGACGCGGAGTCCCCTCTTTGTAAATGAAGCCATTCATAAATGCCTTCGCGACTTCTAATGAATTTTTAGATTTTAATGGAATTGCAACAAGGTATTTTGTCAAAGCATATACTACTGTAAGAATATAACGGAAACCTTCAGATTCCGGATACGGACCCACTATATCCATATGGACACGCTCAAAAGGCCTTGAAACTTCAGGATATCTCAAGAGAGGAACAGGGATATGTTTGCCTGGCTTACAGCGTAAACATATGTCGCAGGACGAACAATATTCCTTTACTATTTTCTTCATGTTTGGAAAAAATGCAAATAATTCCAATCTCTTTAAGGTTACCAAAACACCCCCATGCCCTGCAACAGGAATTGAATGAGCTAACCTTAAAGCTGTACTCTGATACAACTTTGGTACCACTACTCGAAAAACCTTTCTAAAAGACTTATCTAAAACATTATATAATATCCCATCTGGTCGTACCTGATAATTCTCGATTTTCCTTGAAATCTCTTTAAACTCATCTATAGTGAGGTCACACTCACCTCGTAAATATTGTTTTACTCTACCCCATAGTGAGTCTTCATCTTGTGCATTTCGTAAACTATCTAGTCCCCATATGTCAATGGTCTCTGGTGAACTAATGTCACTGCTATCTACTATTTCTGACTTCGGACTATCAGGCCGATTTATCCCTTTATAAGATGTAGTAGCTCGGCGAGTAACAACACCGACAACTAAATCGTCTATCGGGTGATCAGCTGCTCTGATCCGCGATAGCGCATCTGCTAAATGATTGTCCTTGCCCGGCAAGTACTCTACGCAAATATCAAACTCTGCTACTGACATACGCCACCTGGCTAGTCTTTCATTTCCAGCTCTACTAGAAAAAAGATAACGAAGAGGCCTATGGTCTGAATGAGCTATTACTGGAAAACCCTGAATCAGTGTTCTGTTTATCTTTAGCCCGTATACTATGGCCAATGCCTCTCTTTCTACAGTAGAATAATTTAACTCGGCACCCTTTAATTGTCGACTGAAGTAAGACAATGGTCTAAGGGTCCCATTATCATCCTCCTGTTGGAGAGCTCCCCCAATGGCTGTGTTTCTTGCATCTGTAACTAATACAAATGGACGGGAAAAATCTGGGAACTTTAACACTATATCCTCAGACAAGACTGTACGCAACTTGTGAAATACATCCAATGCTTCCTGTGTCCACGCTAGTTTCGTTTTCCCATCTTTAGTCTTACAGCCTCTGGTTAAGTCAATTAACGGTCGCGATATGTCTGCAAAATTACTTATAAATTTGCGATAGTAGTTAGCCGCACCGAGAAACGCCTGGAGCTCTTTCAAATTTATAGGTTGTGGGTATCCCTCCATTGCTTCAATCTTTTTCTTTTGTGGCTTAATACCATTTTCACTAATCACATGTCCAAGATACTCAACTTCTGACTTAAAAAACGAACATTTAGTAAGTTTGAGAGAGAGATTACTCTGCTGAAGACGACCTAAAACTCGTCTCACATTATTACAGTGATTTTCCCATGTGTCTCCCAAAACTACAATGTCGTCTAAATAAACAAAACCTATATCCCCAATCAGACCAGACAGGACCTGATTAATGATCCTCTGGAAAGCAGAAGGTGCGTCTTTCAGCCCGAATGGCAACTTTATAAATTCATAGTGGCCATCCATAGTGGAAAATGCCGTTTTCTCTCGACTAGCGGGGGTCAGGGGTATCTGATGATATCCCTGCCTGAGATCTAAACACGAGAAGAAACGACTCCTACCTAGCCTTTGCAGGATAGAATCTATGTTAGGCAAAGGGTATCGGTCATCCTCTATACATTCATTAAGAGCTCTAAAGTCAAGACACAACCTCAACCCCCCATCTCTCTTTCGTACTGGCACCAGTGGTGCATTGTAAGGAGAACGTGAAGGTTGTATAATCCCTTCCCTCAACATAGAGTCAATCCGAGTCCTAATCTCGTCTCTGTGTTTCAACGGGATGGGATAGGTTTTTTTGTAAACTGGAGGTCCCAGAGCCCTTATTTCGTGGAAGTATTCATTCGAAATAGGTAAAGGATCCTCATCTAGACTAAAAACCTTAGGGAAATCCAAAACCAAGTCTACCAGCACCCCGTGCTCTTCTGAACCTCATTCAAATATTTTGTCTAGTTCCTCTAATAATCTACAAGTTTTATTTCTGTTGCTCTTAACACCTGCTACTACCTGTCTTCTGGCTTCACCATGAGACATGTCTACTAGTTTCGCTAGTTCTCCCACAGTCGTATTCTGCCCAATTTCAACTACTCTATTCCCCTCGTTTTTAAATGGTATCCGAAACCACTTCGTGACACTATCTGATGACGGAATAGGAGTGACTATGCCTTCCATTAAGCATATCTTTAAATCCTTTCGAGGAATAAACAACATATTTAATCCATTTAAATCATTTATACTAATGTCCCTGACTAAAACACAAAAAAATCCACACGAATCTACATCTATTATTAGATCCTCTACTGGAAAAACATCATTAGTAGTAGCCCCGCCACTATCTTTTGTAACCTTCTCACCAATAGCCCCGCTATAAACTACAGTAATATTCTCATCAATAACCCTGTTATTGTCAACTGCATCCTCATCTATAGCCCCGCAATAATCTACAGTAATATTCTCATCAATAAACCTGTTATTGTCAACTGCATCCTCATCTATAGCCCCGCTATAATCTACAGTAATATTCTCATCAAAAAACCTGTTATTGTCAACTGCATCCTCATCTATAGCCCCGCGATAATCTACAGTAATATTCTCATCAAAAAACCTGTTATTGTCAACTGCATCCGCATCTATAGCCCCGCTATAAACTACAGTAATATTCTCATCAAAAAACCTGTTATTGTCAACTGCATCCTCATCTATAGCCCCGCTATAATCTACAGTAATATTCGCATCAAAAAACCTGTTATTGTCAACTGCATCCTCATCTATAGCCCCGCGATAATCTACAGTAATATTCTCATCAAAAAACCTGTTATTGTCAACTGCATCCGCATCTATAGCCCCGCTATAAACTACAGTAATATTCTCATCAAAAAACCTGTTATTGTCAACTGCATCCTCATCTATAGCCCCGCTATAAACTACAGTAATATTCCCATCAAAAAACCTGTTATTGTCAACTGCATCCTCATCAATAGCCCAGCTATAAACTACAGTAATATTCTCATCAATAACCTTATTATTCTCAACCGCATCCTCATCTATAGCCCCGCTATAATCTACAGTAATATTTTCATAAAAAAAAACCTGTTATTGTCAACTGCATCCTCATCTATAGCCCCGCTATAAACTACAGTAATATTCTCATCAATAAACGTATTATTGTCAACTGCATCCTCACCTATAGCCCCGCTATAAACTACAGTAATATTCTCATCAATAACCTTATTATTCTCAACTGCATCCTCATCTATAGCCCCGCTATAATCTACAGTAATATTTTCATAAAAAAAAACCTGTTATTGTCAACTGCATCCTCATCTATAGCCCCGCTATAAACTACAGTAATATTCTCATCAATAACCCTGTTATTGTCAACTGCATCCTCATCTATAGCCCCGCTATAAACTACAGTAATATTCTCATCAAAAAACCTGTTATTGTCAACTGCATCCTCATCTATAGCCCCGCTATAAACTACAGTAATATTCTCATCAAAAAACCTGTTATTGTCAACTGCATCCTCATCTATAGCCCCGCTATAAACTACAGTAATATTCTCATCAATAACCTTATTATTCTCAACTGCATCCTCATCTATAGCCCCGCTATAATCTACAGTAATATTCTCATCAATAACCCTATTATCTATAGAGCACACATCCGTAGCATAATTTAAATCCACGTCTCCCAGGCGGGAAAACTTCACAGGGGCCCCTGCAGCTTTCCCCGTCATGGTCCTCCAGCGTCCCTTCAGACCTACAGTTGCCATGGCAGCGACAGATTTTTTTATTGCTACGTTCAACCTGCACATCTTGACCGTTAATGGACAAGGTAGTAGGGCATGATGTATATACAACCCGATTTGTGTCCGCAAAGTCGTTTCCTATCAGCATCTGGCATGGTAAACCCCAGGTATCCACCACCAAGAACACAAATGAAGTCTTTATCATACCTACATTAAAAGTGAGATCTATCTCCCCTCTGTGATTTAGGAAAGACCCATCCCCCAAAAAAACAGATCTCCTAACCTGCTTACAGGGCATACGTAGCTCTTTCAGCACTTCACTTTGTACTAAGGAAACATCTGCTCCTGTGTCGAATAGTGCTGTAATGCACTTATCCCCAAGATAAACATCAAATAACAGCATCCCTTCACTATCCCCCAGGAACAGAATCTCAACAACCTCTCTACTATCCTGACTATATTTCCATGCTTATCCTGCAAAACAGGGGCAACTTTAGGAAGGACTGAAACCCCCCTTGTATTTACTCGTTTTTTTGAAAGAGCTTTTGACCTCCAAGACTCTGGACAATTTCTCGCGAAATGGCCAATTTTCCCACATTTCAAACACTTAGTCTCCGCCTCCATCTTTTGGCGTGCTCCTGACTTTTCTCATTGAAAACTAGATGCCTGAGATCAAGAGACGGCTGGGTAGTCGATGTCCCCTAGACGGTTTCCTCCGTCGCCCCGGAGGCCCCCTGGGTCTCCTTTACGCCTGGATTAAACATTGTTTTTTCTTCCTTCCCTATGGCTAACCCTGTCGTCTTTTCCTCAGTATCCTTACGCTTCCCTTCTGTGAAATAACTACGGTCGGTACAGTTAAAAATCCTGCCTTGTACGAAAATAGCAATCGAATAAAGCTTAGGGTCCTGCACGACCTTTTTTAACAGGGCATAGGACAAGTTTAACAAAACTGTCTCCAAACCCTCACTACTGGTAACACCGCATGCAGGAGCGCAGTATTGTTAGCTCTGTAAGGGAATATATCAAGTTAACATATAGGCTATCAATCAAAACCAACATAGGAACTATACTAAAGCTAAAATAAGATAATAAAAATGTATATATATATCTCAGCTTAAATGTCAATATAGTCATATATCTATACAATGTATAAATATTGCTAATCATTACGTACTCTATAAGTGCAGGCAAATTAAAAACTACCTCTACTAAACTTATAAGTATTATTACTCATGTTAAAAACACAGAAAAATAGGGGGCACTTCAGAAAACATAAACTAAACAGTGCTACGCCCAGCGCCACCTGAAACCAAAAGAGAAGATTAATGCCTATCCTCCGAGGATTTTTTTGAATTTGTACAAAACCCGCCCCGTGGTTCCAATTAAGTATTACATTGGTAGGAAATGACAGAGGGCAAGACATGGATCCCACCGCTGCCACCACTGTGGAAATCTAGATAAATCATAAAGTTATTAGATTTCTATTAAATTATATTCGCCGCCACCACCGCTGTTTTATTAGAAAACAGGGAAAACAAATCTCCTCCAAGTGAATTAATTATTTTAAAAGTATTAAAATCATAATTCCTGTAATGAAGGTACTGAGTAAACTAAAGTTAAAGTTTTAAATATTTTACTATTTTTAGTTTTACAATATGATTACAATAAATCTATATTCTCGTTAAATACATTAAATCTATTTTACAAAATGGAACGTTCTTTAACAATTCTAAAATGAAAACTGACGAGCCCTGCTCACCAAAATAACCACCAAGGACGCTCTGACCATGGTTCTTCCGTCGATCTCTCTGGAACCCTGTCCCACAGACCACTGGGGAAGCGACCCAGGATCAGCCTGTCGGTCGCTCCTTTGCAGACATCAGCATCACCTGATCGAACATCGTACGATGTCTCGTCATCACGGTTTTTTCCACTTGTGCCCAGCACTTGTGATTTTTCTTTCTTTTCTTACACTCATGGAAGATTCCTAAACTTCCACATGCTGAATCTCTTTGCAGTTGATAAGGTCCCTCTTCTCCACAAACAGGTCCCTAGCTTCTGAAACAAGAAGGACAGCGGCAGAAATCTGGGTATGGATAAAAGCTGTGGAGTTCAAGATGGATTTTGGGAAGACATGGACCAGGAAAGTATCCATATAGTGGCCTGGTAGAGGGAAGGTCAGATTATACCATCAGATTTCCTAAAGAACTTCCAGGCATTAGTTTCAAATTTGAAGAAAAGTAATATGTGTGTAAATTCTCTTCATTTGGAGGAATTATGAGGGACACCCTCTCCATTGTTAACGTATTTAATATGGACAAGAGGTTGTATCAGGCAATCAAATTTGGCGAAAGTCTACCTATGTTGCTTCCCTTAACCCTCCCAAAATTAAATTTTGGTTTTCCTCTACTCCTCGGAGAATAGCCCGGTAGTTCTCCAGGACAGAACTACACAAAATATCTTCTCCAATAGTTGCAACCGCCGACCCAAGTCAGTGACTACTACATCTATGATCCCAATAGCTTCATCCATTTTCTCCAGTGCCCTTGCTATTTCATCCTCCCGAATAATAACAAGCTAATGGTAACCTCAGCCATTTCAATAGCTCTTCGTGCCAACTTCTTAGATTCCATGATTTGGGTGTGCAACATATCTATACGATGATTAGTTACCCACCCATTATCAATCCTGCAACATTACTAACCAAATTTTAGTCCCTCCCAGAGAGAACTCTTCTGGCTGTGGTCATCCCCACAATCTGACTTAATACTCGTCAATT
>NC_061840.1:21570411-21575411 GCF_019202785.1 Penaeus chinensis
TCCTTACACCCTCAGAGTAATTCCATCACCTTCAACAGCATTACTTATTCACTAAGGGAACTCTCATGCTTATGGACACATCCAGACTCTTTTCATCTTTCGATGTTGATAAATGAAAGGCGGAATACCCACACTCGATTTACAAACGTACCCCCCCCCCCCTTCCCACCATCCCTCACCTCCCGCCACTGCCGCTCTCGGTTCCTCCCTCCCCGACCTCCATCACCCCCCCCCTGCCCCCCCCCCTCCTGTCTCGCCCCACCCCAACCGCACAGGCACGTTTTTGTGCAATGATATGAATCGTTCTAGACATGACAGAGGAGTTGACCATGACATTGCCGCTACCCGTTTGTAACAATCCCGTTGAAGACCCTCGCTCTAATTCATGGACTTCTAACAATGTTTTGTCGTGATTTACCTTGACCGCAACAACGATGATCCCTCCCTTCAATGACTTCCTATGCAACGTTTCAGGTTTTACCTGATTACGTCTGTATAAAGGGCTGAGCAACTAAGCCTTCAAAGGGTAAATGCCAGGTACACCTCATGGATCTGATCCCATTCCCCCTCGAGCTTAGGGGAGGTGTACTTGTATTTAATTTCGAATTCACGTATCTTCCAATTCGCGAATTCGACCTGCTTACCCCTCCCCCGTTTGCGCAACATTACATAACCCTCCATCAGTAAATGATGAAGTCCTTCAGGATATTCTCTCTCAGCCATTAACTTTTCAGGATGGCTATAATATTTTGATAAATGTATCTAATGATTATCCAACTGTACTGCCGTCAAGGGACCGTCCCATAGAAAATACTGACATGATCGATTTCCTTCGAGCCTAATGCTAAACCGATTTACATCCCCACCTATGAGATCCCGCATTCGAAGTGGAAGGCTCTCGAAAATGAAATGCAGGGAATGCTGGACATGAACTTGATTAAGCCAAGTAATTCACTAAGTCCCATGATTCTCATCCCCAAAAAGGACGGATTACCATTCCCTATTCCAAATATCCGTCTGTTGTTGCAAGATATTGGTTCCAGAAATCGAGCGAGTTTTCTCCACTCTTGACTTCGCTAAGGGTTTCTTGCAAGTGCCTCTAGCCAAGGAAAGTCACCCACTTACCGCAATTTCCACTCACATGGGACGCTTTGAATTCCTGAGAACTCCTTTTAGGTTACGAAATTCTCCCTTCACCTTAAGTAAATTGATGTCTATCGTTCTTAGTAGTATGATTAACGACCAGGTTATGGTTTACCTGGATGACATTTTAATATGCTCCCCGTTGATCTCTGAACATGAAAGAAATTATGTCAGGTATTCAAGTGTCTTACCAATGCAGGGCTCACCATAAACCCTAGTAAGTGCCAATTCTTTTGTTCAAAGCTCGATTTCTTGGGCCATATCTTATCATCCGATGGTATATTGTCTAATCAAAGCAAAGTACAAGCCGTGATTGACTTTCCCCGACCGCAAAACCAAAAAGATCTAAAGCCTTTTTTTAAAGTCGTTCCAGTTTTGATAGACCGAACCTCTTACGACACAGATAGAGGATTCCTTCCTGTGGCTGAGGGCACTACTAGTTAACGCCCCTGTTCTAGCGTTTCCTAGTTTCGAGTTGCCCTTTGTCCTCACGACAGACACATCTAATTTTGGGTTAGGTGCCATATTTCATCAGAAAGTAGATAGTAAGCTTCGTCCCATTGCCTCTGCAAGCAGGTCACTGAAACCTGCAGAGTGGTCTTATTATACTACTGACCGCGAACTAGTAGCACTCCGTTATTTCCGGGAGTTGGTACTCGGCTATAAGATTAATGTGCACACCGACCACTCCGCTCTAACCCACATGGCAGACGGGCATGTGCCATAGAAATCTTAGCAGAGTATGACGTAACGATCGTTTACTTACTTGGCCGGCAAAATATCGTTGCAGATGCTCTCTCGGGCGCACCCTTGCCACTTTCCGCGAATATAGTAAACAACAAGTCTACCCCTATTCCTCATAGCTTTGTAGAGTAGAGGGTGTCTCGAGCCTCAAAGCTGCCATACTCTCTGAATTCAAGATCACGCCCCCCCCCCCCCCCTTCCTATCCGTGAGCCAGTCGAGGTAGCCGTCCCTCACTCTCAGGCAGGGATGACCGCAGGCCAAGCGGGGGATTCCCCCGCACAACCATGTGGCAGAAGTGACGTCACGCCATCTGTCCAAGGCAAAATAAATGTGCTTGAACTTTTAAAGGAAATGAAAGCTCTGGAAGCACAAAACAATAACTTAATTAATGAAATAACGACACTGAGACAGGACATGGAAAAAATTAAACGTGACTGTCATTGCCGTGATACTAGCGTTACCATTAGTGCTAAAAAACGAACGAGGGGAACCGATGTCAGACCGCCAGTGCTGATAACCAGAGCGGGCGTGTCAGCGCTGACAGCGCCACGAACAATATCAGGATACCTGTGACATCGAGTAAAATGACGCAACCAGCCCCACAGGTGCATCTGGCACAGCAACCGGAGGGACTGTGCTGAGAAGTGGAACAAAGCTAAGACCAAATGTTTGAAATGGTTAAAACTACTTTTAAGTATAAGACTACCATCTGTAATGAAATCCATAATCATAAAGCTATATGTTTCTTATGTGAATCTATAATTCGTAATATTAGAGGATATAACAGCATGAGGTACAGATTGCCTAATAGAGCACTATTCACATATGGATAAACGACCTAGAGTTTTATATCCGTAAATATAATATTGATGTTATTTGCATGCAAGAACCTTTTGCTGCTGCTGCCAAGATGAAAATAGCACCTGTAATTCAGGGATATTATTCATATGTGAATACAGCCATGACTGGATATTTGACATATGTGAAGGTAACATTGCCACACAAATTAGAAAATCCGAGAACACTGATGTTCAATTTCATCATTTAAGAATTCAGACTGCCACTGGGTATTTTTCACTGTATAATGTATATGCTAGATACTCCAAATTCCTGGCTAGTTCTCTGCAAAATGTTCACAACCAAAGCACGTTATGTATGGGCGACTTCAATGCAAGGCATCCACACTCTGGAGACAACCAACGTAATAGTAATGGGGAAGAATTCAAACATTTTATCAATAGTAGATCACTGACAATATATGACACAGAAACAGGGACTCATTTGGGAGGTGGCAGGTTAGACTATGTATTTGGCAAAAATTTAGTTCATGGTAATGTCTGTACTTCACTGGTGGGAAAGTTAGTTAGTGACCACTTTGCAATACAAACAGATACTGTAGACAGCGACTCAGCCTCTAGATCACCTAGGCTCCGAATCATCCCATCGGGCCTGGAGCATCACCGGTATAACACCTATGAAGTAACAACTGTTGAGAATTTTTTTCAGGATCTAATCAAAGTTGTCACTGACTACGATGACACATGGGTCTGTTCACGAAAACTCTCAAAGAAAAAGAGGCCCCAGTGACCCAATTCTGGCCAAGGAACATAAACGGGTTCAGGAGCTTGCTAATTGTTATAAATATAATAAGACGACAGATAATCTTCTGCATTTTCTGAAAGCCAACAAGGAATTCAGAGAATTAAAAACACAGATTCGTAGTAAAGACTGGGAACTATTCCTGCAAAGTATCAATAGTCAAACTTCTGTAGCTGATGTATGGAGAAAAGTAAATAGGCTGACAGGTAAATCTCTCACAACACCGCAGTTCCACAGTCCACAGGAACAGGCTAATATGCTGCTAGAGCAGTGGGCTGGAAATTCTCAGGTACACTCACTTCCACAAGGGATAAAAAATCAGCTCAACAAGTCGAGAATAGATAGGAATTTCAATATAGCAATAGCATGTGCTGCTATTGACCCCTCCGGCTTTGTCGAAATAACCGAGTAGGAACTGAGCAATGCCCTTCTGAAAGGTAAGGCATTATTTACAGCGTCCTTCGCCACATTGCAACCCACTTTTACACCTGTATAGACTCAGCCTATCACAAGGAATCCTCTCAAGCTCTTGGACTTAAAACTTAATCATTCCTATACCCAAACCCAATACTGATAAATACAGACCCATTTCCTTAACCTCCTGTCTGTGCAAATAATTCTGAACAGGCTCATGTATCGAATAAATGCTAAGTTATCCCCCAGACTGTATGGATTTCTCCCAGGGCGTAGCAGTCAGCACTGTTTTGCAGAGTACTTAACAAACTCAAACCCAGGCATGCAAACCGTATTTCTTGATCTTAAATCTGTTTCTAATATTGCAAACAGGGAAATTATCCTTGAGCAACTAGCTAGCTTTGGTATTCAGGGAAACTGTTAACATGGATTCAAATGTATCTCTCGAATCAATCGGCTCAGGTTCTCTACAGGGGCATTAGGAGTACTCATACAAAAGTATTTGAACTCAGCACACCTCAGGGAGGCGTACTTAGTCCCATGCTATTTAATATCCTAATGCATAGATTACTGGGCGATATACCACTTGCAGGCAATGACTCCATTATTTGTTATGCCGATGACATTTGTATTAAATCCTCATCCGAGGAGAGAATGCAAGTTATTCTAGATATACTTTCTTCAAGGGCTACCGAGTGTGGCTTGATAATCTTAACTGAAAAAAAACAAGGCACTTAACCCAAAGACAATCCCTCTGCCAAGGATGCATATAAATGACGTTGAGCTAGATCTATGCCATCAATACAAATACCCCGGGGTGATTGTTAATGATTAGAAACCTGAAAAAAAGGCTGTGGGAGCAGCTGAAGCCACTTAGGACACTTGTCGACAAAGACCATGGTATTAATATCAATATTGCGAGACTCTTATACTTGTCATACATAAGGTCGGTCATAGATTACCATGCATTGCACCTAGTATTGTTCAAGGAATCCGAGTTGACTAGTTTAGAAAGTGTACAAAATGAAACCATGAGGATCATTCT
This sequence comes from Penaeus chinensis, assembly GCF_019202785.1. NCBI lineage: Eukaryota > Metazoa > Arthropoda > Malacostraca > Decapoda > Penaeidae > Penaeus > Penaeus chinensis. The sequence continues at coordinate 21,575,358 of NC_061840.1, forward strand.
TGGTGCTCCTAGAACAACAAGGATTGTGAATATGAGAACAGAACTTAATTTGCC